>NC_056744.1:302378343-302400643 GCF_019279795.1 Protopterus annectens
GACATTCCTTGTGGGCATGTGAGTTAGCGATTTTGTGCCCAACAGAAGTTCCTATTGGCTTGTCGGCCATGACAGTACATCAAAGAAAAAATGAAAATTAACAAGATTCAAGATTTTATATGTGTGTACTTACAACAACACACACACACACACATATATATATATATCTGTATACACGCAAAAAATTACCAACAGTGGTAACTAAGAATTATCCTTAGTGCAGAAAGGAAAAAAAATACAGAAATAGAAAATGCCACCCATGGTAAATTTAAGAAATTGCTATAAGAAAATATCCTGACGTGTAAAAATTGAAGACCTAATAGGGAGGATTATTTTTTATTTACTTTATTTTTATTTTACATTTGTTAACCGGGCTAGTCTAACTGGATATATTTCCATTTTCAGTAGAGGCCTGAGGAGAAAAGCTCCAGTAGTAAACAATTTGATTATAAATTTGAAATAGAATACAAAGGATGCAAATCATAGTTGATACATAGTAAATGAAAGTAGTTCAATAAAAAATACAAGAAGCAGTGAATAAAAAATGGAGATAAAAGATGGTATTTACACTAATATAAAAGTGACAAAAGTATGTGTTACATTATTTACATAAATAAAAGCAACAAAAGGGTATGATAAAATTATGAAAATAAGAATGTTTTGTGATAATCAACAGGATAGATTCCACCAATATGTTCTATTGTGTTCACCAGTTCCTGTTCTGCTTCAAAAAGTATGCATTAGAGTTTGGAATATATAGTAGGAGGCGGAAATAATATTAGCAAAACCAGAAGGCTAGTCAGGGTTACTGCAGGGGTATAACCAGTGTGTTTTAAGGTGTCTTTTGAGGTTTTGTTTAAAGAGAGGCAAGGAAGAAAGTGACGTTAGTTCATTGGGGAGTAGGTTCCAGTTTTTTCCCACTGTGTTAGAAAACAGGGAATCACCAGCTGTATTGTTAGTCTTGGTTATGCTAGCTAGAAGTTTGCTAGAAGAGCGTAGGGAGTTTAGATTTTTATAGGGGATTATGAGATTAGATAGTATAGGAGTGCTGTTAGGTTGATAAAATATCTTGTGGGCAATGGTTAGTTGGGAGATATTCAGTTGGTTTTGAGGTTCAAGCCAGCCTAGCTGCATTAGATTTAAACAGTGGTGAGTTCTAAAGGGATTGCCAGTGGCAAATCTGTCGATGCTGTTGTAGGCATGAGCTAGTTTGACAAGGTTATTTTTTGAGGTTAGTGTATATGGGACAGGCATATAGAAGAGTTGAAATTAAATGGGAGTGTGCAATCTTGGTTCTGGCTATTGGAGTTAGGAAAGTTTTGATTCGATATAAGGAGCCTATTTTTCTGTTGACAGTTTTTATGGTATTATTTATGTGGATATCAAACGTAAGGCTATTGTCAATAGTAATTCCTAACAACTTGGTGGTAGAGTCGGGGTATATGGCTGTGCGATTACTGGAAATGACAGAGAAATCTATAGGGGAGGACTTACGTGTGAGTGTAAAGAGAAGGAGCTTGTTTTTTTTTAGCATTGAGAAGGAGGCAACGTTTTGTGAACCATGTTTCAACTGTGTTGAATACATTCTGAGTCAGAGAATGTAGTTCAGATGGGGAGCTTGCCGAGCATATTAATGTTGAATCATCTGCATATTGAATGCAGGTGGCTTGTGGGATTGCTACATGGAGGTCGTTGATAGAGAGAAAAAAGGAGTGGGCCTAGAATAGAGCCTTGAGGGACTCCAAGGGTGACTGGTAGAAGGGATGATATATTATTTTCCCAGAGAACTGCTTGTTGTCTATTGGTTAGGTAGGACATGAACCATTTAATAGCCAGAGAGTCAAGGGAAAAGGATTCAAGAATGTTGATAAGAAGGGTATGGTTTACCATGTCAAAAGCTTTTGAGAGGTCAATAAAGAGTGCAGATGAGAGGTTGTTGTTATTGCGATTTCTATTTATAACATCTGTAAAGGATAACAGGGCAGTAGTGGTGCTATGTGATGGCCTAAAACCATGCTGGCACTTAGCTATTGTGTTATTTTGAGTTAAATGGTTTAAAAGTTGTTGGTGAATGCATTTTTCCATGATTTTTGATAAGGGTGATAAAAGAGCTATTGGCCAGTAGAGTAATCATTTGAATTACCACCTTTGTGAAGGGGGATAATATGGGAGATTTTCCAGATGTCTGGAATGATTCCTTCCTTAATGGTTCTGTTTATGGGGATGGATATGGGATATGAAATTACTTTGGCTGCTTTTTGGAGGTATTCAGAAGGCAGCTGGTCAGCAGGAGTACAAGGCTGAAGTTTTTGAATAAGTTTGTAGATGAGAGCGGTAGAGATTGGTTGCATATAGAATGCTGGTAGAGTGCTGGGTATGGAGGTGGGAAGGCTTGTCTAGAGTAAGTTGACTAGCTAGTGCTTGTATGGTTTCTGTAAAGAAGGAGTTGAAGGCATTGGCAGTTTGATGTGGGGTATCTGAGTCTGCCTGAAGTGGGGTAGGTGTACGAGAGTGCCCTGGGGAAAGGAGTTTATTGATACTAGACCAGAACTTCTGGGGGTTGTTTTGGTGATTTTGCTGTAGTTTACAGTAGTAGTTCTTTTTATCCATGAGTATTGCCTTTTTTGTACTATTTCTTAGTTGCTTAAAAATTTGTTGATCAGAAATATGTTTGTTAGCTCTCCACTTAGCCCAGGATTTATTCCTAAGTAAGATTTTTTGTCTGGTTTCTTTGGAAAGCCAGGGGACTGGTTTGGCCTTCATTCTGATGGACCTTTTGGGTGCATGCCTGTCAAGGATAGATAGGAATTTAGAGTTTAGATAATTGACAGCCTTTTCAAGTGGTAGAGTTTTTAAAGGGTTACAGTCACAGGCACTTAGTTCATTTTGGAATGATACTGGGTTGAAGTGTTTGTTGGTACGTACAATTATGTATATGGGGGGATTTGAGATATCATTTTTATGCCTAAGGATGTAGGGTAAAGTATGATCACTAACATCATCAGGTAGAGTTCCTACATTGTAAGTTTGTTTTTGTCTATTTATAAGTATCCAGTCTAGGGTGCTCTCTTTTTTGTTTGGTTTATTGATTCTGGTTGTAGAGGTGATAAGTTTGACTGAAGCCATGAAGGTTGATATGGGAGGTAGGATTATCAGCATTGACAGTTTTCCAATCAGTATTAAAATCACCAAGTATAATAGTTTCTTGGGGGTAAGTTGAGGACACCCAGCTTAGAATATACTCTATAGTACTGATATTATTACCGAGTGGTAGGTAGATGCAGATGATATATAGAGATTTGTTTTGGTTGATTTGAAATCTGGTGATAAGTACTTCTGCCTTACTATCTTGAGATGGGTAGAAAGGTAAAGTGGAGATCTGAAGTCCGTCTTTGAATAAGACTGCTACTCCCCCATCCTTACTTTTTATACGGTCTTGTCTCAGTACATTATACCCTTGGGGAATGATTTCATTATCTTTGGTCTCAGGTTTTAACCATGTTTCTGTCAGACAGAGGATGTCAAAGCTATGGGTATCTAAAAGGGCATGGAGATGAGTTACTTTATTATTAAGGCTGCGGATATTCAGATGTCCTATTAGGAAAGAGATGGGGAGTATGGGCTGGGTTATTAGGGTAGGTGGATTTGTAGGGCCAGGGTTAGGGTGGATGTCACCATCTTTTAAGGAGGGTTTAATGAGTCTTAATGCAGAGTTATTAATAAAGTTGGTTAGATATTTCACTTTCTTTACTGTGGGTATATTGTACTTAATGTGGGAAAGCCTATGGTATTTAGGTAGTAGATAACTGGGAGTTGAGTTGATGTTAATTTGACTAATCGGTAGTATAGAAGTATATATTGCTGTCTGTTTAGGAGAGTAGTTAAATGGTAGCAGTATGGTTCTTCAAAGGAGGTGAGGATATAGGCATAGGTCAGGGCAGTTGATAGTATGGTTATGAGTATGGATTTGGTAATGTTTGTTTTTACTCTTAAAGGCATCTTTAGAGATTATGTATAAAAAGTTTTAGGAGTTGAGTAGAGATGTAGAAAGCAAGGAGGTAATGAATGAGAAGAGTAAAGAGAGGAGAGAACAAATTGTTAGTGGCTGAAGGAAGAAGGGGTGTGGTAAGTTACAATAAGGAGTGGCTTATAGAAGTAATAGATAACTGGGATGGGTGTGGATACTTTAGTAAACAGCTTGGCGAGTAGGATTGGTAAGATGAGGGAGGGGGTGTGGTAAGAGAAGTATAAGGTTAAGACTACTGGGGGTGTGTGGGAATTGGGGTAGGGGCGGAGTGATCCCAGGCGACGAGAGCAGGGTATAGCAGAGGCCGGGAGGCGATCAGTTATACAGTGAGACTGTGTTCTATAGGCTAGAGAAGGTAGGAAACACTTTCTATAATTACTTATTAAAAGACATAAAGGGATAAGCGTATAGAAAAGAAGTATAGGGAGAGAGGTAATAGTAAGGAGTTCTCAGGAAAAGTAACTAGTTTAGAAAGTTAATTAAGAAGTCTTAGGACAGGAGTAGTAAGGACAGTTGAATAAGCTGTAAATTATAGTAAAGAGAGCCAAGAAAAGAACTGCCCACAGTTTACTTATAAAAAACTGGAACACCTCCAAAAACTGCTGAGAGACAATGATCTCAGACTGTTTACAACAAACAAGATCTGAGGTACCGGGAAGGACTAGGCATTGTAGGAGAAAGGAGCTGAAAGTTGAATAAAAAGTATAGTATGCAACAGACTCACCATTTGTTGAGTGGGAGAACAACAGATCAGATATGACCACTTCTCTTATGAAGGAGATGTACTACTTTCCTTTAGATAAGAATATTTCAGTCCCTTAGCACAGATATGAAGTGATGTTTATCAGAAAAAAGGATCGCTATCTTGGGAACTGACTCCAGACCCTTCATGGTACACTGGCATGAATGATTACTCTTTTCATTTTAGAAGGAGATGGACACTCTTGCTTTTGGCTGAGGATATCAGATCCCCTGGTAGCACAGATGGTATTTATTGATGACTGATAATGTTGTGCTCGTCAATATAATGATGTATCATCATCAAAATTATTCTTAGTGAAATGTTATCCTAGTTTGACTTTATTTTGTCCTTCATGTTAAGTGATTAAGTTAAATAGAAGCCAGATCCCAATAGTAGGGAACTAACAAGGGTGAAAATAGTTTGCAGACAGTTCTCCTCACAACATATCTTGATGTGATGCCAAAAGTTCTGATTCATTAATATCGTTCTTCCTATTGCTTTACTGAAGTAAATGTTCCTTAATTCACCATTTTTCTCAGTGAATTTGTAAAATGCTGAAAACTTAAAAACGGTAAACATGGTGAACTCACTTTACTTACCTTTTGCATTGTTTTCTATTTTATCTATGTGTGCAAGTGTGTTTCACTGCTGTCTTACTACATAGATCACTTTTCTTATCAATATACTCTGATGTGGTATTAAAATTACAAATGTCTGTTATCCAGCTTTTGAATTACACAGTGCACAAGCATGACATACCAGTGATTACTGTCAGTTCTACAGTTCAATTTATATATGAGAAAGAACTCAATCTGTCAAATTTTATGCAAAAGTCTGCCATACATTGAATAGTGAGCAAAAGAAACATCTGCAAATATGGCTACAGACTCAGCAGTGGAACTCAATGTATAATCTCCTTTATTTCCCTGGAAATGCATAAAAACTAATTGCAAGTATACCTTACACTCTGCAACAATGGTAAAGCCATCCTTGTCTGGGGTTTTCCTGTGAATACCTTGCAATAAAGCATATTACTGTAAAAGTGATGTACATCTCTAGCCTACACATTGCAATAGGTGTGATTTGATGTGTTGACAACAACTTTAAACTGAAATATGGAAAAAAAAAAAAAACAGTTGAAGGTGACCATTTAACCGAGGCTGCCTTGCGCGCCACTTCTTTGGCATAAGGCACGGATTGCTTCTCTTGGAGCAGTATGACTTACCAACTGAGGTCGTTCCTTGTAGCCACTTTCAAGTATTAAGGCAACGATTGCCTGATACACCATAAAAAAAGAATCTTAAAAAGACATTGCTGGCCTACAATTTCATAATCCTTCATAGCGTTGCTATGTCCAAACACAAAAAATGAGTTTTCCATAACCGCGAATTTATCATTGAGTAATGAAGTGCAATCAAAGGAGACAGTGTGACCTTTTATGAACAAAGTTTAGGTCTAAATTTATTGACTGGGGTATAATAATGATATCTTTTAATAACATCCTTGCATTGGTCCTATATGATGCTATCACAGAAAAGCGAACTCCTGTGTGTATAAAGTACATAGTTTGGTACTGTACTGAATGGAGGAATAATCCTCAGCCCTTTTTGAACTTGTTCAAAAGTCACTTTATAGCTGGAAGAGGTATACTTAACTGTGTAGAAAAGGTTAAAAAAATGCCAAAATCCCTGCTGGTATTACTGGGCATCAGGCTGACTGTACTTGCAAGCATGGGAGAATATTAACAAACGTAAGGTGTACAGTAGAATGCTTGAATATGTTCTAGTTAGATTATATTGCTTTTGTACACAACACCAAGGATACAGTATGGACACATTGTGTAAACCTCCATGTCATACCGTACAACGGAAGCAACACCTGTCACCATTGTGCATCACGCACAGGGAGCACTGACTACATCATTACTTTTTAGAGTTTTTGTCAGCTTGATGGCTGCTGCGCACTGATTTACTCATTACTCAACCCGATCCTTAAGACACCCATTTTGTGCAGATTACTTATCTCCGACAAACATTTGGATCTTGTTACTTCAAACATTATTACCGGATCAGAATGCAACACCGCAATTCCTTGGAACTCAAGATACCGTCATAATTCATTGAAAACGTAGAACGGTTTGTACACTTTTAAAAACGTCACAAACAGAAACAGGTCCAATGAAACAAACTATATCAACATTTTACAAAACGAAAACGTACAAGTTTCATATCAAATTATTTTGAATATAAACGATCATATATCAAAACACATAAACATACAAAAGCAGATACCTTCAAATACGTCCATGAACATTCTCAGACCAATGTTATTTTGTCACTGCTCATTTAAACAACGCAACATGTCCCTTTGCCAATTACACCGATCAAACGTGCACACAAACACATGTCAACATGACGCTATGGTACCCGTACCCGGTTATTTGCAGTAAAAATAAACATAAACCAGTATAACTGTAGTAGTGCACACTTTAGAACACTATCTGGACAGTAAATATTGAGGTAGGTAACAAGTATTTTTAAAAAGCATCAGTAATAATACTGTAGTAACATCAAAGTGATAATCTGAATTGAAAGCATTCTTGTTAATAGTCGTTCAATCAAAGCCAAACTATGCAATTAAAACTGAGTGAGTTGTGTGCCAAAGTCTGTATCCATGTAGCTGCACAAAAGGACAGCACCTCACTTCCGCCCACTGGGTCTTACTGGAAGAATCAACGCTCTAAAGACCGAAGCTCAAACGATCAAAACCCAAAATACAGAAAAGTTTTCGCTTTGCGGGGGCAAGCCACCACACCCCATGTGAGATCTGAGGGCAATAACTCCGACACCCTGTTAATTATATATACCAACTCCCAGAACACAATAATTACTGAAGGAAAATCATTCTGTTTACCCAAGCTAGAATTTCACTGAATGACTAAACCTCTTGAATCAGGAGTAAGCACATGATATCTGCACATATCTCATGTGCTTCTGATCAAGATCACCATTGAAAGTCCTAGCTTCTGGCTGAGTTTTCACAGTGACCTTCATTCTTTGCTTAGCTCTGTTAACGATTATTTTTACAATTCCAATGGCAATGACACTCAGCTGGGTACTGAGTCTCAGTTTCTCATGCCTAGTCAAACTCCTACCGCTGTGCTGATGAGGTCATAACAAGGCCGAAATATGTAGATCCACCGCCAGTGGGTTTCTTGGCTTTATTGACCTGAAATTGTCCAATTGAAGTGACTTGAACAAGTAATGGGTATTCAGAATCACCAATATTAAACGAAACCCATGATGTTCATATGGGTCATCTGCATATCCCATGCCCTGATTCACTGTTTGAGGGAAGTTCTAGCATGAGTTTTCATTTAGCTTTACGGATTGCTTGTGTGACCTTCAATTTGTTTTACATTCTATATGTTGAGTTTTTCATTTGTGTTTCCGCATGGTTGTCAGTCTTCTGAAGTAGACCCTACTCATCAAACCCTAGAAGTAAAACATTTAGTGTAATCAACCAGTTCAACTGAAAGTTAATTCTTCGAAAACAAACTTCGACAATGGAACTGCACATAATGATGTGATGCAGAAATCACTGAAATATGTTGTGCCACAATGACACAGTGCACTTTTTTGTGTCACATCATTGATGATCATGCATATCCGCAAATGATTCTGACCACATTCATACCCACTGGATGCTTCCTTAGGACATGAGTTACTTATTCGCCTTCATTTACAGGTACATCACACACAATGCAAATCAATTCCTTACGCATGTCACCTACACACATTACATTTTTGGCTTGTCTTCGTTTGTTTCTGTTTTGTGAGTAGCCTTTCTAGTACTACTTCACTTTCCTATCTTGTACATTACTCCAGTGAAAGTATACAGTTGCTATGGTCTATTCTTAGGTTTTCCCTTGACACCAGTCATCACTGCTTGTTTAGGGAAATTCCCTGCACTGCTTCAGTTTTCAGCTTGACTGAACTGCTAGTGTCATTGCACTAGATCAGTGAAATATACAAAATACTGATATTTTACATAGCAAAGTGCAATATATGCCAAAATGAGGTAAAATACAATATGACAGTGGAGCACTACCATCAAGACAAGAAGTAAGCACTCAAGTAATGCTACTAGGTCTTTGCCCTATAACATGGGCAGTATGGCTGGTCAACAGAACCACAGTGTTCAAAGCCATGAAATGTAATGTCAAAGTAGGACAGTGCCATAGATGAAAAATAGAAGTTATGTCCTTACCATAACGTTCCATGTGGAGTGTTCATCTCGCCTTTGTTCTTACATGGGTCGGAGCCGATCCTCGGCTCCGTGTCGGCTGCAAGCTCTGCATCGAGAAGAAGCTCGAGACAACCTAATACCCACAATCCCCCTCTGCCTTTACCTCAGATCTAGTTTGCAAGCAAACCAGCAGTCAGAGGGGGAACACTCATGCTAATATCACATATGCACAGAACTAAGAATCTATATATATAACTATATATCTATATATATATGTTAACTATATATACAACAACTGCAATGCAGAAGCAGAATGCCCCAGACCAGGCACCAAACTGAAGGTTCTTCCTAAGGGTGGGAGGGTGGGAATGTAAGAACAAAGGCGAGATGAACACTCCACATGGAACGTTATGGTAAGGACATAACTTCTATATGTGATAGTGTTCAATCTCGCCGTTTGTTCTTACACATGGGTAGCGTCCCTAGATCCTTGTTCCTGAGGAACTCACGGAAGGACGTTCTTGAGCACAGTGGAACCAAAGGTTGCCCTGTCCCTAGAAACCTTGTCTACCTTATAATGAGAAATAAATGTATGTGGCTTAGACCAAGTAGCAGCCACACAAATAGCGTCTAGTGGTAGGCGAGCTGCATGAGCCAGGGATGTAGACACTGACCTTGTGGAATGTCCTTTGGGTTTGTGCAAAAGAGTTTGATCTGAAGAATCATAGACATAGATGATACAATCAGTTAACCACTTAGAAAGAGTTCTCTTAGTAACCGCTACTCCTTTTCTGTTATCAGCAAAGGCTACAAAAAGTTGATCAGATTTCCTGTGATCTTTTGTTCTATCCAAGTAAAACCTTAGTTGTCTGTGGACATCTAATTTGTGCAACATATACTCCATTTTATTGGAGTGATTTTTGAAGAAAGTGGGTAATTCAATGGACTGATTAATATTGTTAATAGAACAAACTTTAGGAAGGAAGGATGAATTAGTGCGAAGAGAAACTCTGTCAGAGTGAAAGATCAAATAAGGGTGTTTAATGGAGAGAGCTTGAAGTTCAGATACTCGCCTAGCGGATGTAATGGCTACCAAAAAGAGTCTTCCAAGACAAAAATTTCAATGGGCAAGAGGAGGCTGGTTCAAAGGGGGGCAGCATCAACTTAGATAATAATAAGTTTAGACTCCAAGGTGACGTAGGAGATCTAATTGGTGGTCTAATATGAAAAAACCCTTTTAAAAAGGCTTTACAAAGTCTGTGGGCCATAACAGGAGCCCCACATTCTTCCACATGGAAATTAGAAATGGCAGCCAATTGAACTCTTAATGTGGCAGGAGAAGCACCCTGATGGAACAAGTCTGTTAAAAACTCTAATATTTTATTCAAAGGAGCTATAACAGGGTCCACTTGCTGTGTATTCGCCCAGAATACAAAGCGCTTCCATTTACTAGTATCGTTTTAGTAGTGGAAGCTTTATGAGAAGCCACTAATATATTCTGAACTGCAGGGAAGAAGATCAGACATGGCTAAGTTGGGAATTGGAGCAGCCAAGCTGCTAGATGGAGGGACAAGAGCGAGTGGGGAGCCCTGACGAGTGAGTCAATAGATCTGGCTCTGGGTCCAGGATCCAGGGTCCCCGAATGCAATGTGTCATGAGGAAGGGAACCAAATTTGAGAGACCAGAATGGGGCAATGAGGATTATTGTCCTGTGTAGGCTGTTGGCTTTCTGGAGAAACTTTGAGATCAGGGAAGGGAGGAAATGCGTACAGGAGACCGGGGGCCAATCGTGAATCAGTGCGTCCTGGGGACTTCCCCTGGAGGGGTAATAGGGCAAAGTAGCTCCTGCATTTGGCGTTCATTGGAGGCAAACAGGTCGCAGGAAGGCTGGCCCCACATGCAAAAATCTTTTGCAACTGACTGTTTTAGGGACCACTCGTGCGGTAACAGTATTTCTCTGCTCAGCCTGTCGGCTATGATGTTGGGTGACCCCGGGATGTGCGTTGCTATCAGAAAGCGGCCCCTGGGCTCCCCCCCCCGCCAGATTCTCCTGGCCTCTCTTCATAACTGATAGGACTTGGGTTTCCCCCTTTGCTTGTTTATGTACCAGACTACCGACATGTTGTCCGTCTGAACTGCAATAGTTCCCAGAGGAAGAAGGGGAGCAAAGTGTTGCAACGCTAGAAACACTGCCCTCAACTCTAGAACATTGATGTGCAGATTGTACTCTAAATTGGTCCATTCGCCTTGGACTGTCTGTCCCTGAAAGATGCCCCCCCACCCTATCAGGGAAGCGTCCGTGGTCACCGTAACTGTAGGCGTGGGTAGCACAAATGGTCTCCCCTTGGAAAGGTTGCAAGTCTGAAGCCACCAGTTTAGGTGTGTTTTGCATGTGTTCGTTATAAGAATCTCGTGTGTTAGAGGTAGTTGTTGGAACGACCATTGTGCAAACAGTAGCCATTGTAGGACTCTCATGTGCAGTCTTCCCAAGGGTATTGCAATAAGAGAAGCTGACATGAGTCCCAAAACCTTCAGTACCAGTTTTGCTGGGGATTTCCTGGACAAGAGTAGAAGGCGTGTGAGTCTGAAGTGAAAGTATCCTTTCTGGAGGAAGTCTTAGAATTAACTGATGTGCATCTAATTCGCTCCTATGAACAAGATAGCTGTGATGGCTGTAGTAAGGATTTTTGAAGTTTACGGAAATTCCTAGGTGAATACACAGTTGAAGAGTGTAGTCTCTGGCCTGTACTAGTTGGCTGGGTGGTGGCAGAAAGGAGCCAGTCGTCCAGATACGGAAACACCTGGAATCCTAGGCGTCTCAAGTGAGACGCTACCACTGCCATGCATTTGGTGAAGACCCTGGGGGCTGAGGTCAGACCAAAGGGCAGGGCTCGAAACTGAAAGTGACTGGCACCCAGCCGGTAGCCCAAATGATCTCTGGATGCCCTGGCCATTTTGATGTGGTAGTATGCATCCTTCAGATCTATTGAGCACATCCAGTCGTCCTTCTGTAAGAATGGAAGGATCGATTGAAGCGTGACCATTCGGAACTTTTCTTTCTTGACGAAGGTGTTGAGGTCGCTTAGGTCCAGAATGGGCCTCCAGTCCCCTGTTTTCTTTGGAACTAAAAAGAACCTTGAGTAAGTTCCGAATCCTCTTTGGTCCGCTGGGACTGGTTGGATGACTCTTTTTTCTAGCAGCTTTGAAATTTCTATAGCTGCTGGCTCTCTCAGATGGGGCGGTACATCTGGGAGTCTTTTCTTTGGAATGGGATAGGATAGAAATGGTATATTGTAACCTCTGGTAACCACGCTTTTTACCCACTTGTCTGTAGTTATGTTTTGCCAGGCTTGAGGGTTTAAAGCTAAGCGACCCCCGACTGCCTCCAGAGCAGGACAGTCGGGCCTCCTCTCAGGAGTGCTGGAAAGGTTTACCAGGGAGTGTATCCCTGTCACCTTGATTCTGCGGACCCCCTCTGCCGCCAGGGCGTCTTCCACCTCTGCCCCTCCTCTGCCTCTAGAAGGGCATCACCCTGTGTGCCTGGGAAAGATCCTTGGGGTTTTGAAACCACATTTTTCCACCACGTTGCCCTTTGGGGTCGGTCTGGTTGGGGTGGAAAACGGACTCCGACAGCAGACAGAGTCTTTCCCTCCTGCTCACACCGGGTAAGGGTCTCCTTTACTTTGGGGCCAAAAAGAGTGGCACCGTCAAATGGGGCGTTAGTAAAGGAAGACTTTAAGGCTTCCGCAAATGAACATAAGCGCATCCAGGATTGTCTGTGAAGAGCAATCGCTGAAGCTGCTGCCCTACTCGAACCTTCGCTGCGTAAGAGATCAGCCTCATGGACGAGTTCACAATGGATGTAAGGGTATTAAGTTGCGCTGTCACTTTCTCTGAGACAGCAGCATCTATAGTACCCTGAAGGGTATCTCCCAACTCTTTGACTAGATCCCTCTGTAGTGTAAAGTGGGTCAAATAGTTCAGGGATCGCATGGAAAAAGCCGCTGAACTAAAATGCGCTTCCCATACCTGTCCATAGTCCTAGAATCTTTATTAGGGGATGGACAGATGAGGAAGATTCCGACATCTCCTTTTTGTGGCGCTGCCACCACCATACCACTGGAACTCCTTTGTCAAGTCGTCTTGTCCTGGGGTGCAGTGATATACTTATTAGGCTTCCTAGGGACTGGTTCCACTGTGTCAGGAGCCTCCCGCCCGAGCAATAAGTTCCATTAATTCATCGAAGGCGGAGTGACCCAGGAGGAGGAAGGCGAGCACGAATGCCTTCAGCAAACTGACTCATCCTCAGAAGGGGGGAGGGCTTGCCAATCACCTCTTTGTTTTAGGATCTCCAGGATGTCTGAAAAAGAGACATCCTCTGAGGGTGACTTTGGGGACCCTTCTGACTCATCTAAGTCAGTGTCCGATGTCAAAGATTCTTGTGGAGAATCTAAGTGTCTCCTCTTACACAATCTTTTCCTCGGAACTTCTTCGGGGGGAGCATCCGAAGAAGCCTCCGAGGAAGAGGCACCCTCCAGGGGTGGCTGAGACACGGTGCTCGGCGCTTGGATGTAGCCGTGGGTGCAGAGGAGGATAACGGCCCTTTATGGGGAGGAGGTTACTTCTACTGATGTGGTTGTCTGGGTAGACAACACCTTCCTCATGAGATCGAAGGCCCCCGGGTCCCGAGTCGAAGAATCTCCCAGTTCCGAAGAAATGGGAAGAATCCCAGAGACAGGCACCGAAGGCATCGACCCGAGGCGGGCGAATCGATCGCGCCGAGGCCCGAGGAAGAGTCAGAACCGAACGCGGTTCGACTCGCCCGAACCAAGGACAGATCGTCGGCTCGAGACTCCGGTACGGATCCGGAGTCGAGGTGAGAGGAACAGACCGAGAAAGGGCGGTTCTGGACCGAGGGCTCCACAATCAGAAGATCAACCTCTTCCGGCTCCAAAGACTGGACAGGTCTCGGAGGAATGGATGGAGACAATGGGAGGCCTTCAAGTTTTGACACCAACTGGGTGGAAACCGAAATAAGTTTGGATAGGGCGAATGCTCCAATAACTTCTGCACCACGATCCACATCAATATCGGACAGCTTAGAAGAAGACGGGTCGAAGGAACCGAAGACAGAGCCGACCTCAATAGAGTCGAGGAGGAGCTCCATCACCGGTTCCAAGACTCGAGGCTCGGAACTGACAACAGTTGAACACTCGGCCCGAAGTCTGTGGAACCGGTGATCTAACTTTACGAAGAGCTCGGAGCCGATGACTTGGGCTCCGACGTCTTCGGTTCCTTCGAGGATTTGGATGCCTGGTCTGAAGCATCCAGAGCCTCCTGAAAGGAAGGTTTTAATAACCCCCTGTCCATGAGTTTCCTGCGCCTATCTGTCATGACCCTCCCACTAAAAGAGTGACAAATTGAACAGTCCTCTTGTAAGTGGAGAGGGCCAAGGCATGAACACAGGAACTATGGTTGTCAGTAACTGACATTTTGGCCACACTGGCAACGTTTAAACCCTGATTTAATTTTCTCAGACATCTTAAAGAAGAAACAGGTAAGAGAAAAAAGTCAAGTCCAGTAGAGTAGACAAATCCAGTAAAAAAGGTCGAATCCGATATATATGTCAGTCCGGTTGTCAAAATCAAGTAAGGGGTGGAAGGCCCGAAAAACTCTGACAAGTTTAATTAAACTTAACGTCAGTATTTCTACCTTACCACACACACATACACTATGTCACCAAAAGTACTTTTAGAATAATTTTTTGTCAAAATAACAATAATAAAGTTATTTCTTATCTGAAGTTGCTCGAGCTAGATCCCAGTGATGCAGCAGCGGCAAACTAGATCTGAGGTAAAGGCAGAGGGGATTGTGGGTATTAGGTTGTCTCGAGCTTCTTCTCGATGCAGAGCTTGCAAGCGGCGACCGGAGCCGAGGATCGGCTCAACCCATGTGTAAGAACAAATGGCGAGATTGAACACTATCACATTACACTTGTTTTTAGTGCATCACACTACTCCACTGCTGTTTTTTGCTGTATCTATTGTAAAAGAACCTCTTGCGGTTTTCACACACTGGTCATCCTTTGCAACATCAGCACATGTGAAATGTAGCCATGTTTTACATACATGGCATTCAATAATCCACTTTAAACATGTTGCAGAACCAATGCAGTGTCAACTGTACTTTCTTACACTTTTTTACACTAGTTTGTGTGGAAACATCTTCACCTCTCTCTCTCATCAATGCACTGAATTAAATATTGTCTCATTTCTCTTTGAAGTGTATTTTCGACAAACGTGATTCATTTGCAGGAGTAACAGCATTGGCCACAGCAAAAAGACCAGGCACTGGATCCTATATGTTTTACACAAAAAATTAAATGTCAAGCACTTGGTTTGCGCCCGCAAATAATGGGGCATACATTCTAATGAGCTGCTCTTTCAGTGTGTCTGAGATGCCAGAGAATTGTAAAGAGTCATAGACTGTTATACATGCACCACACCTGCTTGACACAACCCTGTGTGCCCCAAGATGATGAATCTGGATAATCTTTTCAGAATCAATTTCACTCACAGACTTATGAGCAAGAAGCACAGTGTCTATGAAACCACCATAACATGGATGACTTTCTGCAAGTAAATACTGGCATGCATTAATGATGCTATCATTGAGCCATTCACAAGTGGAAATGTCATTTTTGTCTCTGTATGTCAGTTTGATTCCATGAATTACTCTAGGCGTCATCTTCATCTTCCACTGTTTCTGACTATTCTTCCTGAGCTGTCAGCCTGTTACCTGGAAGCAATGACCATTTCTCTGCATCATCTGTGACTCCGTATAACAGTTCCTCTGGTAGTGTCATTGCGATAACATCACTAACTGACAAGATAGACAGTCTTCGATTCTGTATTTATGTTCTTTGGTATTCTCAGAAATCATTTCAGTACTTTCCCAGACATCAACCTTCTGCAGGTCTGTTTCTTCCCAACCCTCTGTGCTCAGACGTTTTTTTCTTTCCATATTTTTTTGGGAAGGGGGATGTATTTATTCATGTGATTGCTGCTTACCAGATGACTCAATCAGTGGTAAACCATGATCAGCTGGTATTCCTGTGTATATTATGATACTTGTTTTAGTACATCAGAAAGGTTTTGTAGACTTTCATTTGTCACCAAATAAACAATCTGTTATTTTCTTTAGGCACTGTGTACACTGCCCGATTAACATGGTTCTCCTACTTCTCCTACATGGCAGCAAGGCAAGTAATGATTGATCTGTTTTCAGTATCTTTACATGCTCCTGTTTTGCAACAGTCTTCAGATGTCTCCCACTGATCATTGCATGAGTCTTTATCCAATATAAACAATGGGTTTTCAGAATACGAGTTATGAAGGCTATTCCACCTCCATCCATCAAAGCAGCGAAAAATGCAACACGTGTTTGCATGGCAAGAGGAATCTTCTCCAATCTTCACAACTGCATGATGGTGACTCACTGCTCAAATCAACTGTATATGTTTTTCATTATAAGACTCACTTTTTATTTTGAACATTCCACTTCAATCATTTACAGATGTTATATATGCATATTGTACAGAGTATTAAAGTGCCTCTGCATTACATGTAAAACAAAGTCTTGTGGGAGATTCTTCAAAAATGCTGGTATCTCATTGTATTAATATTTCTCATATCCTTGGGCATTAAGCTGAACATATCTAAATGAAAAAAAAATAGAAATAAAACCAATGAAATATGCTAAACTCCACAGTAAATGTAGTTAGCATTATTTGGTGTTCTTGTCATAATTGTGGTTGTCTTCTCAGAATATTATAGTAGACCTACCAGATATCACTATAGTTATTTCACTAGAAATAACATGTATGACACTCTCCCATATCTGCATATGTTATCTGGACCCTACTGAAACTGAACAGCTAATATATACTACTTATTTCCCATGGTATTCAATGATAAAAGTATTTTTACACATCCATACCTTAAAGTTTTCCATTTCTCAAACCTGGAAAGAAAAAAAGTGCATGCAAAAACAGAATATCTTTCTAGTTCCCTCAATGAAAATCTCATAAAATGACATGCAACTATGACAACAGCACAGGCAATACAGTTTTGCTGTGCTGTTTTACTATACACTATAATCTATTACATACATTGTTGATTAACTTTTTACACTGGGGTAGTCATGCCAGGTCAGTGTGGACATCTGGCCTGTGTACCAGGTAACATCCCTTAACATAGCCATGAATAATTTCAATTGTGCTGCTATACGATGAGAGTGTGGACATCTGGCCTGTGTACCAGGTAACATCCCTTACCATAGCCATGAATCATTTCAGTTGTGCTGCTATGTACGATGGGAGTGTGGAAATCTGGCCTGTGTACCAGGTAACATCCCTTACCATAGCCATGAATCATTTCAATTGTGCTGCTATGTACGATGGGAGGACAGTGATACCTTGTAAGACAATGAGGTGGATGGATGCTCTGATCATGCAGTGGAATTGAAAGCTCTCTCAGCTGCACTGGACGATACTGATAATATTCAACAGACACTACTTCAGGAAGTCAAAATAAGTAGTCTGCCTACTGAGTTCTTTTTCAGTTGCAGGAAAAACAAGCTGAAGGTGGGTAGGAGCTTTACTTGGGTAGCAGGTGTGCACTGTTCTGATACAGGTACTGTTTAATCTGGACATGGATTATCTATTGAAGAGAAAATGTGGAAGACTTATTGTGTACAGTGATTCAATTGTCATTATGCATATACAGGAGTCAGCTGCAGTGTCCCCAGTATGAAGTTATGCTGCACTGATGAGGTCAGCAGCAGTAGCGGTAACTGTGTTTTCTTGGGGACATCACAGATCTGTGGAAAGCAGTGGTGAAAAAGATTTAAAAAAGGGGCCTGTTAACAGAGGAGACATTTTGTATAGGGTTATTTTATTGTTATGGTTTACTATTCAAAATCTAAGGGCATTTGACACAGTCAGATAGTGATATGCAAGACAGTTGAGTATTCACAGAAAACTTTCTGTGGCATTTCATGAAAGTATTGACTTCAGTGTGGGTGACATTACATTCAATGTACTGGAAGCTGTAATAATATTTATGATATTCACCGGTTCTTAAATAAACACATTTACAGAATGAAGCATAACAAGGTTTTGATTCTTTGTAAGTTCTGAATAATATTTTACCCTGTAGGTGCTGGGGTTACTCTTTAGGCCTGCAAATGCTATACTCAGTATTGTGGGTAAACTATATCTTGCTATATATTTAACACATTTAGCCAGTAACATTTTAATCAATGAAAGATGATCTCTGCCAGTTGTAGTACCGACATGTGCAGTAGATTGTGAAACATGTCTGTTTTACAAACAGTGGTGTGGGATAACAGTATAGAAGGATTTATGAGTTATCCTGCAATAAATTTGGTTTACACACTGATGGAGAAGGACAGCTATATAAAGACCATAGATCTATCCCTAGATTCATGAAACTTCCGTGCAAGAATAAGCTTTCTTGCATAAAATGGATTGTGTTCATGTAGAGTAGCAGCATGCCGTGAATATTAATGAAGGGCACTGCTGTAGTCTTACATGGACACGATCTTTTGTATGAGTGCAGGGTGTGTGTCTGAGACCAGAGCTCTCAAAATAAAACACCCCTGCACTCCAGAATTGCTGTTCGGCAATTCAAAAGGAGAGAGGATACCTCTCAACCCCAGAGAGCACAAACACTGGCCAAATACACAAATGTTGGAGGGACAAATAGGGACACAGTTTAAATACAGCACACACAAAGTTGACAGAATAACAGCTTTCGTATTAGCATGAATTTCCAAAGGATGTGCAGACTTAAAATCAACTGTTATTCATATACACATCCGAAAATTCACACAATATGCCAAACCTGTTATTCCATTAAAAAAAAAACATTAAATCACACACACACACATATATATATATATATATATATATATATATATATACATATATGGTTCTACTTCTCTTCTATGAAAGTACACTACTTCAAGAAAAGAAGTAGACCCACTAAAGTGCACTTCACCAAACACTTTTGAGAATGGTTCAATGAACCATTAAGGAACAGTGGGGAAAGGGAATTTACCCATTTTCCCATTGCAGTGCGAGCTCAGAATTGGATATTTAAGTAGGGGGGGTGGAGCACAGGCCCCACATGGGCAGTGCAGGGGCTTACCCGCCAAAACATTGTTTATTTCTGAGCGGTTCATTGAAACGATCTTCACAAAAGTGCACTTTTGGTCTACTTTTCTTTTCAAGAGGTGTATTTTCAATCAAAACAGATACATACATACATTTATATATATATATATATATATATATATATATTGGGCCGCAATACAGTTTCCGCATAGATGAGAGGATGTGCACTTCGTTCACCTATGCTTAGCATAGCTTAAATATCTGAAGGAGTTAAATAGGAAAATATCAGCTACACAAGAAATCTGAAATAGTGTAGCAGTTAGAGCTTCAGCTTTGCAAGCAGGCATTCACGGTTCGAGCCCCAATGAAGTAGTTTCACTTTTACATGTGAAAAAAGTTGTAAAAGTCATATGTTGTAATAAATGAGGTAGTAAATAATATTTCTCACCCAGGGTAGTGTAGCACAACCAAAAAAATATGTGAAATCCCCCATATAAACACAGGTGCCTCATACAGTACAGTAACACAAGAATAAATGTAATGAAAGCACACAGGGGATGTCAGGGGAAGGTAAACAAAATTATATGTCAGTAATGAGGACTCAATCCCATAAAGTTGATAGTATATAAAATTAAATTTGAGCCATGTTAAGCAGTGCACAGCTATGCTTAGCTGGTATAAGCATTGCTTAAATATAATTGCTAAGCAATGAGTAGCCCAGCTAAGTGGATTTGCCCATTGGTAAGCAGTGCTCAACATGCACTTTTAAGCACTGCCAACTTTAGCTAAGCGGGGTTTTCCCGTAGCTTTACTTAGCTCAGCATATTCAAAATGATCCAATCACGGCAAAGTGTGGGAAATCAGCCCTATATAAACCCGTGGCAGGAATGCAGCCCATAACCTGTTGTAGCTCATCACTGCAGGCACCATGGCTGGAGTTGGAGAGGGTTCTCACTTTAGGGTGCAATGCTTGGGCATTCAAGAGTCCAGGGTCATGGTTGGACTCCTTGTAAAAGACCATTAAGGGAGACTGTTTCAGGGCCAGTATCAGGGCTCCCAATACAAAGCAGAGGCCTGGGACTGCATCGCATGTGACCTCACCAGTGCTACTGTTATCCCTCAGACTGGTGAGCAGGTCGGCACCACTTTGCCGATCTGAAGCATAGGAAGTGGGATCAGTTGGTCCAATGGATACAAGACGCTCGGGCACGGAATGTCCCAGATGTGTGTAAGAATCAAGTAATGTTCAAGATACTCCATGCTGTGTATGTGATGGATATGTCTGCATAAATGTTTCTCTGTCCAGCTGCAGATGAGAGGGTTGTGAACATGTAAGCTCACGCCAGCAGGTTGCAAAAGCTGCTTCACAAGGTTGGAGAGTACAAATGTAGCTTGCAGTAGTCAGGGCAAATAACAGAAAGGAGTAAAATATCACCTATCAGCAGTGAAATTTGTGTATTGTTTGAATACCTCTGAACTGTACAGATTTTTTCAGAATGTCCAGATGTCTGCCTTAATTTTTTGGGCCATTTCCCATACAAATTGTGGCTTTCTGGCAAATCATTAAAGATTGAAGTTAGAAAATAATGGCAACGTGAGTTTAAGACTTCATACCCTTCAGAAAATTCATGCTAATGCAAAACCTGTTATTCTATCAACTTACTAAGTTTGTAAAATAATATTTCAAATATGTCCTATTTGTATCACTTTTGTATAGCTTTGTCCAGATGTCTCACTCTAAGATGTTGAGAGGTAGGACTATTTGTACTGAATAAATGACAGATTAGCAGAGTAATACTGATGTACTGGGTATATCAATTAAAGTGTGTTTACCTGTCAATAAAAGTCTAAACCCCAGACTGTTGTATTTTATTTTCTATGTGTTAAGATTATAAATGTGTACATCTTTTGCACAGCAACTATTGGTCTGACAGCATTAAGTAAGTAAGGCTCAATTGGCAAAGATTCTGGAGTTGTAAAACAGATTAACTATAAGAAATGTTCCATGCACCAAGATCTGATAACTGAATACTAATGTTGTTTGTTAACCATTGTTTTCTGCACTGTAATATTTGAAAGTGTGATTACACAGTATAACAACTGTTGGCCATGCATAAATGTCAGAATTTCAAGGTCAAATTGTCTGTACCAGAGTAATAGGTAAACAACAGTCAAAGAAATTGCAGCAATAACTGGTTATGATCAAACGCAGCCTCATGGTACATTTTTGAACAAACAGGCAGGGTTCGAATCCTGGGAGTGGTAGTAAGCTTTATGCATATTTTCACCCAAGAATATGTGAATATGTGTAGAAACAGTCAGGTAGTGTTAACATACATTTCCTCCACAGGTTTTGCAAGGTAAGTACATGCATAATATTAGCTGTAAGAAGTCTATAGTCATACACTGTAGACATACACTTACATTAGGAAGGTTTGTGGCCTGCACTGTGGTGGCAGGACAGGTAGCCTACATCCTTCTAAGTTGGGAACTGCTAATTGAGGGCTCAGTGGCTGTTATTCTAAAAGTGTATTAGTTCTGGTTTAAGCACTTGGGCTTCAGGCCAGTTATTTTACATTAAGAAGGTTCGTGGTCTGCACTCTTGTGGGAGAAAAGGCTGGACTCTGCCCTTCTGAGCTGGGAATTTCTGGTTAAAGGCTTATAGTGCCTGCATATATGAACTGTTTCTTACTGAAATTGGTACACCCTGTTTGCTGTAGCATAAACTAGATCCAGGCCTGCTGAATCTAGCTGTTTGTATGCTTGTTGCTTGTTTGCTTATTTCCCCGAAATGCTAATTCCACCTAAAACGCGGCTTTTCAGCACTTCTGTGGATCCCTAGTGATATCTGCATTGCTTACTGTACTTATTTCCTTGTTTCACTTGAAAGAAAGTTACTGTTTGTCGTTTTTGCATTTAAGTTACCTGTAACACATTGCATTTAAGTTACCTGGCACTTGCTCACTAAGTCAGCATTAAAAAATTAAAAGCACTACACACTCACAAACTCCCCTTGAGTACCTTGTTCCCCAGTGGCCCTTTTTTCAATTATAAAGGAATTCCCAATACTATTCTAGCATTGGGC
>NC_056744.1:302401143-302430525 GCF_019279795.1 Protopterus annectens
GTCCTGAATGATATATTTGAAAAAGCAACGAAGATTTCTACAGTTCAGATGGTGTAGTGGTACGTTCTCTGACTTTACTGTAGAAAGTCCTGGGGTTCAAGACCTGGGACTGCTGGCTTTTTCATTAATGTTAAATGTGCAGCCTGCATGATATGTTTGTAAAAGCAAGAACACTTCCCGCAGCTCATATGGTGAAGTGGTATATTTTCTGACTAGTGTTCAGGGTCCTGGATTCAAAACTTCGCAGGGCTTATTTTTTTGCTGGGCAGAATACTGGCTGATGGAGACAGGGTGATTAAGGCAGTTGTAAGCAGGTTTGTGTGGTTTTGCGTGAAGCTAGGTGATGCCAAAACATGGTTAAACGTGAAAATGCTTAATCTGTGTAGACATCGCTTAGCTTCATGCAAAACCACATACACATGCTTGCCACTGCTTACTCCCTCTTACCCCCGCACAAATTTCTTTAAAAGAAAAGAAAAATGTTGAAAAAAGGAGCATGCAGAGGGAAAAACAAGATGAAAGATAACTAGGAATGTGCAGGACTGGAGCAGGAAAGGTCCATAGCTGTCCATTTTTCCTACAGCAACAGCTGTGCAGTTCTACCAAATTTTGAGGTAAATTTGGACACTTGAAACCCTGAGAGAGGGGTAAGCACAACAGTAATGCGTTGTCAAGCCAATTGGACCAGATTACGTGTCCAGTGGACATGTATGTGAAAAGGACAGCTATGTATGTGGCGTAATTTTTTTCGGGGAACAGGTTGCCCTTTTTTTTTTTTTTTTTTTGTAGGCGAGAGTGGGATGTTGGGGAAGGATAGTAGGTATAATTGGGAAGGTAGGTTGGGTAGGAATACAGGCAAGACATCAGACAGGGTGGTGTTGGACACGTGTGGATAAACATCTTAGACTGGGAGGGTTGTTGTGAATCGAAAGCGCATGAGCCCCCATATGGATACAGTGGGACTGAGGTCCCCACCCATGGGCATTCACCACTGCACCTTCATGGCCCCAAAGATGGCTGTGATGGGGGCTGAGCAGGAGGGGCAGGCTGACCCTCAAGATAGCCCTCAAGCTGGCATAGCCAATCTCCAAACTCCTTTCAAAGCTCACTATGCACCAGACCCCGGACCTGGGAAGGGGTGACTGTCTCCTGTCCATGTTCACTCCCGGGGTGGGGGGGGGTGAGCCCCATCCCCTGAGGTGGTTCTGCCCGAGGATGTTTGCAGGGCCAGCGGACAAGGAAGATCCGGGGCAGGACAGGTGGATCCGCTGGGATCGACCTTCCCAGATGGGGTGTGGTGTTGAGGTTTTACAGCATATGTTGGTTAGTCATGAACAACGTAATTCCAGGATTAGTTGTAATAGCATGCATGGGTGTTCCAATTGAACCCATAAAACAAGTTTCCAGCAGTTGCATAGCAAACAGAACACGCAGATTTAAAACCACAGTGGATATAATAACAGCATGCAGATAACATTGATAGCAACAGGCCACCAATGATATTATTTCAACAGGGTCCATTAACATTCAAACTTTTAAATAAGTGTAGAACAATAGGGAACATGTCCCAACAGTAGGTTTGGTAAGGAACATACCCATTGATTTATGTGGTTAGATTATTGTTGCAGATAGAGTGGGGGGGGGGGTTGTTGCAGATAGAGTGGGGGGGGGAAGAGATAACTTAACTGTATATTTTTCAGTTGCTCACAACTGTTCTGATAATTAGTCTAGTCACTACTCTCCAGATGTGCACTCACATTACAGCTACCTGTGGCCTTGAGGTTGGGCAGTAGGTGTTCATAGGTTCATACTAGGCTATCTGCCCTAGGGCATTTATAAGCCTAGCCAGAGTGTGTTTGGCTTTTGCCACCCATTTTAAATTAATTTTGCTAGGCCCTTTTTCAAGGTTAGTATACTGTGCCTCTGTCTAACAGTGACACAGAAGTGATACCCGGGGTAAACCTACGATCTCCCATCCACTCAGGATTCCTCTTGAAGAGAGTCAATGAGGGACTCTGCCTAACCTGGACTGGGATTTTATTCCAGAGTGAAGGGAGCCTCTGGGTTATGAATCTGTCCCTCCAGCATGTCGTATTTATTTCAATGCTGAGGTTCAAGTCTCGAGCGTGGCTCGATGGGATTTGGATTTTCTGAGGTGCAGCATGTCCATTAATTCCAGGTTGGACATGGCTTTATACGTCAGGCACAGATCGCCTCTGAGCAGGCGGTATGCCACTGAGTAGAGCTGGAGTTTCTTTAACCAGGCAGCATATGGCATCTGTTTGAGCCCTTTGATCCTCTTGGTGAGGTACTTTTGGCCACGTGGTTGTCAAATGACAGATTGCTATCAACTTGGGTCCCCAGGTCCCTAATTACTACTTCTGTACTTAATGGATTACCACCTATGTGGTAATTTGTGGGCACTTAAGGGGATGACTATACACTTTTTGGCCTTTAGCTTGAGGCCGTGGCTGTGGCACCAGTTGTCTGTTTCTATGAGGCCCTTTTGGAGGATGCTTGTGTCAGCTGGAGAGTCGATTATGGTGCCCAGTTTGCAGTCATCTGCGAACTTGGTCAGCCGCAGTTCTTCCGTGTTGGCCTGTACCTCCGAGAAATATATACCGAACAAGAGAGGTCCCAGGACTGAGCCTTGTGGGACGCTACTTGTAACTGGTTTGGAGTCTGACATGGCTCCAGCAATTCTAACCATGTGGGTTCTGTCCTTGAGCCAGTTTGCAACCCATCTAGTGACATAGGGGTTTATATTTAAGCTGGTGAGCTTATCTGTAATGCCCGAGTGGGGGTATTGTATCGAAGGCTTTTGCGAGGTCCAGGTAGGCTGTGTGGACCACCTTCTCCTCGTCAATGGCCCTGGTGACTGTTTCAAAGAAATCGACCAGGTTTAAGAGGCAGGATCTGCCCTTAACATAGCCGAACTGGGTAGGATCCATTGTCTGTAGGTCCCCAATATCTTTGAGGTCCATGATGATCCTTTCCATAGCTTTGCAGACCAAGCTGGTCAGACTTATGGGGCGATAGTTTCCAGGATCCATTGAGGCACCACCTTTGTGGAAAGGGACCACTGTTGCTGTACGCCACTCTTTGGGTACATATTCTGTAGTAAGGCTGAGATTGAACAATAGTTTTATGTTTGGGTTTAGCTCTTCTTGGAGTTCATGTAGGACGCAGCCCGGGACACCGTCTGGTCCCATTGATGCTGTGTTTTTGCTTTGGAGAGGGCGGCTCTTACCTGAGCATCTGAGATGTCAGGGGGGCAGCACTCTGCTGGGATAGATATTTGCCCTTTTGGTGGGGAGAAGTTTGCACTGAACCTGTCAGCTAGGATGTTGGCAATGTCTGTGGGTTCGGTGTATTTTTTGTCATTTTGGAATAATTCTGAGCATATCTGGGAATTCCCACCCAGGTTCCTAACATAACTAAAGAAACCCTTGTGATTAACCTTAGTGTCCTGTGCAATTTTTCTCTCGAAGCTGGCCTTAGACGATTTTATGAGTGCCTGTAGTTTTTTTGCTAATACTGATCAGAGATGCCTTCCCTTTTTGGGATTTTGCTCTATCATGTAGTAGCTTCCTCCTGTTGTATAGTTTGTTTATGGCTGGGGTTCACCAGACAGGACGTCTGCCTTTGGAGGATTGGGTCTTGGTTTTATTTGGGATTGCATGATCCATGCATTCCTGAAGGTGTTCATAGAATGCGTTTATAAAGGATTCTGTGGTCTGGGCCGTATTTTCCACAGGCCCGGGGGCTTTGAAGGATTCCACCTCGGTTTTGAGGAGTATGAAATTTGCTTTAGAGAAGTTTTTCACTGTGGTTTTCTGGGCAGGGGGTGGGGTCGGGATGTGAATATCCAGTGAAATTAGTTTATGGTCTGATCTTACCAGTGAGGGATACACTTCTGGTCTGGAGCATAGAGTCCCCATGTTGGTGATGATCAGGTCCAGTATGTTTTCCCCTCTTGTGGGAGTGGTAACAAGTTGTTCCATAGCATTTGAGTTTATAAATTCTAGGAACCTTTGGGCTAGGGTGTTGGAGCTAGAGTAATGCTCCCACTCTATCTTTGGGTAGTTGAAGTCGCCCAATATAATGGTGTTTGGAGAGACCTTCATATTTTCTAGTGTTCTCAGGAAGGCCGAGTGGGGTTCCTGGGTTTGGGAGGGTGGTCTGTAGCAGGCTATAAACTGGAAGGCAGTTTTACCCACTGTTAGTTGCACATGGGTAGTCTCTGATGCTTCGTGCTGTGCCACCAACCTGGAGGTGTGGGTATCTTTGACGAATATTGATACTCCCCCTCCTTTTGTGGTTCGGTCCAAGTTTTGGGGCCGAAAAGCATGGTATGAGGTATAACCTGGTAGTGCTGGGGTGCTCGGAGCCTTGAACCAGGTTTCTGTTACTGCACAGATATCAATGTTCTCCATGCTAAGGAGAGTTTCGGGTGCATGCATCTTGAGGTTTAGACTTCTGGCGTTGAGTAGCATTACTCTTAGTTTCTTATCCCTTGTGATACCTATGGAGGTGGGTTTGTCTTTTGAGCCTTGCCTAAAAAAGGCACTAAGGGGTAGCAAGAGCCTTTGCCAATATCAAAGCCCAGGGTGACAGGTGCAAGCCGTCCCTAGCGATGCATCGTGGCTTGTCGAGCATGTCATCCCAGGCTGACAGGCATTGGATCCCCTTTGAATGACACCAATACTTAAGCCAATTGTTGAAATTGATCATCTTGTCTTCATATTGTGGCATCATTCTTGGTGAGGGTAAGATGCTACTCAAGGTCAGGGTCATACCGGCCTGGGCTACATGCTCAGAGAGCTCCTCTGTCTCTTCATGTAGTCCAGGGAGGTACGTCTCAGGTCATTCACACCAGCATGGACAATGACTGAGTCATATTTGTACTTGCCTTGGAGTGACCTGAGTGCTTGTGTTATGTGGCGGATCCTAGCGCCCTACAGGCAGCTCACCGTGACCTTCTTGTTCAGCCTGGTGAGCGGGACGTCAGTGTGCCTGACTATAGTCACCTATTACAAGTGTATCAGGTGTGTTGTTTAGCCTTAAGGGCTGTGACTGTTCGGCACACTGGCTTTGTGAGCTATGTGTTGCACGTGTTTTGTTTTGGGGTAGCAGTTGCTTGGGTGTCTGCTTTGGAGGTCTCTGCTGCTTAGGGAGATTTTTATTTAGAGCCTCCGAGTATGTTTTTGTGTGTTTGTGTTTGGTTTGCTGTCGTGGTAGGTCTATGTGAGATTGGAATTGTAGTGAGTGTGGTTTCCTTCTCCTCCTGACTGGTTACGCCAGTACTGAGTTGAGAGAGCTTAGCCTCCAGTTTGGCTATATGGTTGCATCTCTCACATGTGTTGGAATTTGTTGGGAGGAGGAGAGGGTTGTCTGTGTACATGAGGCAGTTGTAACATTGCCTCAAGATTCCCAGATTCACCAGCTGGACCGGAGAGGAGATTGACAACTGACCTTTGGACATGCTAGAATAGTATTGGGAATTCCTTTATAATTGAAAAAAGGGCCACTGGGGAACAAGGTACTCAAGGGGAGTTTGTGAGTGTGTAGTGCTTTTAATTTTTTAATGCTGACTTAGTGAGCAAGTGCCAGGTAACTTAAATGCAATGTGTTACAGGTAACTTAAATGCAAAACCGACAAACAGTAACTTTCTTTCAAGTGAAACAAGGAAATAAGTACAGTAAGCAATGCAGATATCACTAGGGATCCACAGAATTGCTGAAAGGCCGTTTTAGGTGGAATTAGCATTTCGGGGAAATAAGCAAACAAGCAACAAGCATACAAACAGCTAGATTCAGCAGGCCTGGATCTAGTTTATGCTACAGCAAACAGGGTGTACCAATTTCAGTAAGAAACAGTTCATATATGCAGGCACTATAAGCCTTTAACCAGAAATTCCCAGCTCAGAAGGGCAGAGTCCAGCCTTTCCTCCCACAAGAGTGCAGACCACGAACCTTCTTAATGTAAAATAACTGGCCTGAAGCCCAAGTGCTTAAACCAGAACTAATACACTTTTAGAATAACAGCCACTGAGCCCTCAATTAGCAGTTCCCAACTTAGAAGGATGTAGGCTACCTGTCCTGCCACCACAGTGCAGGCCACAAACCTTCCTAATGTAAGTGTATGTCTACAGTGTATGACTATAGACTTCTTACAGCTAATATTATGCATGTACTTACCTTGCAAAACCTGTGGAGGAAATGTATGTTAACACTACCTGACTGTTTCTACACACATTCACATATTCTTGGGTGAAAATATGCATAAAGCTTACTACCACTCCCAGGATTGAACCCTGCCTGTTTGTTCAAAAATGTACCATGGGGCTGTGTTTGATCACAACCAGGTGTTGTGTTATTGCTGTACTTTCTTTGACTGTTGTTTACTTATTACTCTGGTACAGGCAATTTGACCTTGAAATTCTGACATTTATGCATGGCCAACAGTTGTTATACTGTGCAATCTCACTTTCAAATATTACAGTGCAGAAAACAATGGTTAACAAACAACATTAGTATTCAGTTATCAGATCTTGGTGCATGGAACATTTCTTATAGTTTAATCTGTTTTGCAGCTCCATAATCTTTGCCAGTTGAGCCTTACTTACTTAATGCTGTCAGACCAATAGTTGCTGTGCAAAAGCTGTACACATTTATAATCTTAACACATAGAAACTAAAATACAACAGTATGGGGTTTAGACTTTTATTGACAGGTAAACGCACTTTAATTGGTATACCCAGTACATCAGTATTACTCTGCTGATCTGTCATTTATTCAGTACAAACAGTCATACCTCTCAACATCTTAAGAGTGAGACATCTGGACAAAGCCATACAAAAAGTGGTACAAATATGGACATATTTGAAATATTATTTTACAAACTTAGTAAGTTGATAGAATAACAGATTTTGCATTAGCATGAATTTTCTGTAGGGTATGAAGTCTTAAACTCACGTTTGCCATTATTTTCTAACTTCAATCTTTAATGATTTGCCAGAAAGCCACAATTTGTATGGGAAATGGACCAAAAATGTAAGGCAGACATCTGGACATTCTGCAAAAATCTGTACAGTTCAGAGGTATTCAAACAATACACAAATTTCACTGCTGATAGGTGATATTTTACTCCTTTCTGTTATTTGCCCTGACTACTGCAAGCTACATTTGTACTCTCCAACCTTGTGAAGCAGCCTCTGCAACCTGCTGGCATGTGCTTCCATGTTCACTGCCCTCTCATCTGCAGCTGTACAGGGGACAGGGAAACATTTATGCATACCTATCCATCACATACACAGGCTGGAGTATCTTGAACATTACGTGATACTGATACACACCTGGGACATTCCGTGCCCGAGCATCTTGTATCCATTGAACCAACTGATCCCTCTTCCTACGCTTCAGATCGGCAAAGTGGTGCCGGACCTGCTCACCAGTCTGAGGGATAACAGTAGCACTGGTGAGGTCACATGCGATACAGTCCCAGGCCTCTGCTTTGTATTGGGAGCCCTGGTACTGGCCCTGCAACAGTCTCCCTTAATGGTCTTTCACAAGGAGTCCAACCATGACCCTGGACTCTTGAATGCCCAAGCCTTGCGCTCTAAAGTGAGAACCCTCTCCAACTCCAGCCATGGTGCCTGCAGTGATGAGCTACAACAGGTTATGGGCTGCATTCCTGCCTACGAGGTTTATATAGGGCTGATTTCCCACACTTTGCCGTGATTGGATCATTTTGAATATGCTGAGCTAAGCTAAGCTACGGGTAAACCCGCTTAGCTAAAGTTGGCAGTGCTTAAAGGTGCATGTTGAGCACTGCTTACCAATGGGCAAATCCACTTAGCTGGGCTACTCATTGCTTAGCAATTATATTTAAGCAATGCTTATACCAGCTAAGCATAGCTGTGCACTGCTTAACATGGCTCAAATTTAATTTTATATACTATCAACTTTATGGGATTGAGTCCTCATTACTGACATATAATTTTGTTTACCTTCCCCTGACATCCCCTGTGTGCTTTCATTACATTTATTCTTGTGTTACTGTACTGTATGAGGCACCTGTGTTTATATGGGGGATTTCACATATTTTTTTGGTTGTGCTACACTACCCTGGGTGAGAAATATTATTTACTACCTCATTTATTACAACATATGACTTTTACAACTGCTTTCACATGTAAAAGTGAAACTACTTCATTGGGGCTCAAACCGTGAATGCCTGCTTGCAAAGATGAAGCTCTAACCGCTACACTATTTCAGATTTCTTGTGTAGCTGATATTTTCCTATTTAACTCCTTCAGATATTTAAGCTATGCTAAGCATAGGTGAACGAAGTGCACATCCTCTCATCTATGCTGAAACTGTATTGCGGCCCAATATATATATATATATATAAATGTATGTATGTATGGATCTGTTTTTGATTGAAAATACACCTCTTCGAAAAAGAAAAGTAGACCGCGAAAGTGCACTTTTGTGAAGATCGTTTCAATGAACCGCTCAGAAAACCGTAAACAATGTTTTGGCAGGGGTTAAGCCCCCCTGCACTGCCCATGTGGGGGCCTGTGCCCTCCACACCCCCCTACTTAAATATCCAATTCTGAGCTCGCACTGCAATGGGAAAATGGGTAAATTCCCTTTCCCCACTGTTCCTTAATGGTTCATTGAACCATTCTCAAAAGTGTGTTTTCGGTGAAGTGCACTTTCGTGCAAGTGTGGGTCTACTTCTCTTTCTTGAAGTAGTGTACTTTCATAGAAGAGAAGTAGAACCATATATGTATATATATATATATATATATATATATATATATATATATATATATATATATATGTGTGTGTGTGTGTGATTTAATGTTTTTTTTTTTAATGGAATAACAGGTTTGGCATATTGTGTGAATTTTCGGATGTGTATATGAATAACAGTTGATTTTAAGTCTGCACATCCTTTGGAAATTCATGCTAATACGAAAGCTGTTATTCTGTCAACTTTGTGTGTGCTGTATTTAAACTGTGTCCCTATTTGTCCCTCCAACATTTGTGTATTTGGCCAGTGTTTGTGCTCTCTGGGGTTGAGAGGTATCCTCTCTCCTTTTGAATTGCCGAACAGCAATTCTGGAGTGCAGGGGGTGTGTGTATTTTGAGAGCTCTGGTCTCAGACACACACCCTTGCACTCATACACACAGATCGTGTCCATGTAAGACTACAGCAGTGCGTCTTCATTAATATTCACGGCATGCTGCTACTCTACATGAACACAATCCATTTTATGCAAGAAAGCTTATTCTTGCACGGAAGTTTCATGAATCTAGGGATAGATCTATGGTCTTTATATAGCTGTCCTTCTCCATCAGTGTGTAAACCAAATTTATTGCAGGATAACTCCTAAATCCTTCTATACTGTTATCCCACACCACTGTTTGTAAAACAGACATGTTTCACAATCTACTCGCACATGTCGGTACTACAATTGGCAGAGATCATCTTTCATTGATTAAAATGTTACTGGCTAAATGTGTTAAAGATATAGTTTACCCACAATACTGAGTATAGCATTTGCAGGCCTAAAGAGTAACCCTTGCACCTACGTGGGTAACAGTATTATTCAGAACTTACAAAGAATCAAAAACCTTGTTATGCTTCATTCTGTAAATGTGTTTATTTAAGAACCGGTGAATATCATAAATATTATTACAGCTTCCAGTACATTGAATGTAATGTCACCCACACTGAAGTCAATACTTTCATGAAATGCCACAGAAAGTTTTCTGTGAATACTCAACTGTCTTGCATATCACTATCTGACTGTGTCAAATGCCCTTAGATTTTGAATAGTAAACCATAACAATAAAATAACCCTATACAAAATGTCTCCTCTGTTAACAGGCCCCTTTTTAAGTCTTTTTTCACCACTGCTTTCCACAGATCTGTGATGTCCCCAAGACACACTACAGTTACCGTCTACTGCTGCTGACCTCATCAATGCAGCATAAGTTCATACTGGACACTGCAGCTGACTCCTGTATATGCATAATGAAAATTGAATCACTGTTTGTACACAATACATCTTCCACATTTTCTCTTCGATAGATAATCCATGTCCAGATGAAACAGTACCTGTGTCAGAACAGTGCACAACTGCTACCCAAGAAAAGCTCCTACCCACCTTCAGCTTGTTTTTCCTGCAACTGAAAAAGGACTCAGTAGGCAGGCTACTTATTTTGACTTCCTGAAGTAGTGTCTGTAGAATATTATCCGTATCTTCCAGTACAGCTGAGGGAGCTTTCAATTCCACTGTATGATCAGAGCATCCATTCACCTCATTGTCTTACAAGTTATCATTGTCCTCCCATTGTACATAGCAGCACAATTGAAATTATTCATGGCTGTGGTAAGGGATGTTACCTGGTACACAGGCCAGATTTCCACACTCCCATCGTACATAGCAGCACAATTGAAATTATTCATGGCTATGGTAAGAGATGTGTTACCTGGTACACAGGCCAGATTTCCACACTCTCATCGTACATAGCAGCACAATTGAAATTATTCATGGCTATGTTAAGGGATGTTACCTGGTACACAGGCCAGATGTCCACACTGACCTGGCATGACTACCCCAGCGTAAAAAGTTAATCAACAATGTATGTAATAGATTATAGTGTATAGTAAAACAGCACAGCAAAACTGTATTGCCTGTGCTGTTGTCATAGTTGCATGTCATTTTATGAGATTTTCAATGAGGGAACTAGAATGATATTCTGTTTTTGCATGCACTTTTTTTCTTTTCCAGGTTTGAGAAATGGAAAACTTTAAGGTATGGATGTGTAAAAATACTTTTATCATTGAATACCATGGGAAATAAGTAGTATATATTAGCTGTTCAGTTTCAGTAGGGTCCAGATAACATATGCAGATATGGGAGAGTGTCATACATGTTATTTCTAGTGAAATAACTATAGTGATATCTGGTAGGTCTACTATAATATTCTGAGAAGACAACCACAATTATGACAAGAACACCAAATAATGCTAACTACATTTACTGTGGAGTTTAGCATATTTCATTGGTTTTATTTCTATTTTTTTCATTTAGATATGTTCAGCTTAATGCCCAAGGATATGAGAAATATTAATACAATGAGATACCAGCATTTTTGAAGAATCTCCCACAAGACTTTGTTTACATGTAATGCAGAGGCACTTTAATACTCTGTACAATATGCATATATAACATCTGTAAATGATTGAAGTGGAATGTTCAAAATAAAAAGTGAGTCTTATAATGAAAAACATATACAGTTGATTTGAGCAGTGAGTCACCATCATGCAGTTGTGAAGATTGGAGAAGATTCCTCTTGCCATGCAAACACGTGTTGCATTTTTCGCTGCTTTGATGGATGGAGGTGGAATAGCCTTCATAACTCGTATTCTGAAAACCCATTGTTTATATTGGATAAAGACTCATGCAATGATCAGTGGGAGACATCTGAAGACTGTTGCAAAACAGGTGCATGTACAGATACTGAAAACAGATCAATCATTACTTGCCTTGCTGCCATGTAGGAGAAGTAGGAGAACCATGTTAATCGGGCAGTGTACACAGTGCCTAAAGAAAATAACAGATTGTTTATTTGGTGACAAATGAAAGTCTACAAAACCTTTCTGATGTACTAAAACAAGTATCATAATATGCATACACAGGAATACCAGCTGATCATGGTTTACCACTGATTGAGTCATCTGGTAAGCAGCAATCACATGAATAAATACATCCCCTTCCACAACGAAAATATGGAAAGAAAAAAACATCTGAGCACAGAGTGTTGGGAATAAACAGACCTGCAGAAGGTTGATGTCTGGGAAAGTACTGAAATGACATCTGAGAATACCAAAGAACATAAATACAGAATCGAAGACTGTCTATCTTGTCAGTTAGTGATGTTATCGCAATGACACTACCAGAGGAACTGTTATACGGAGTCACAGAGGATGCAGAGAAATGGTCATTGCTTCCAGGTAACAGGCTGACAACTCAGGAAGAATAGTCAGAAACAGTGGAAGATGAAGATGACGCCTAGAGTAATTCATGGAGTCAAACTGACATACAGAGACAAAAATGACATTTCCACTTGTGAATGGCTCAATGATAGCATCATTAATGCATGCCAGTATTTACTTGCAGAAAGTCATCCATGTTATGGTGGTTTCATAGACACTGTGCTTCTTGCTCATAAGTCTGTGAGTGAAATTGATTCTGAAAAGATTATCCAGATTCATCATCTTGGGGCACACAGGGTTGTGTCAAGCAGGTGTGGTGCATGTATAACAGTCTATGACTCTTTACAATTCTCTGGCATCTCAGACACACTGAAAGAGCAGCTCATTAGAATGTATGCCCCATTATTTGCGGGCGCAAACCAAGTGCTTGACATTTAATTTTTTGTGTAAAACATATAGGATCCAGTGCCTGGTCTTTTTGCTGTGGCCAATGCTGTTGCTCCTGCAACTGAATCATGTTTGTCAAACATACACTTCATCCAAAGGGAAATGAGATAATATTTAATTCAATGCATTGATGAGAGAGGTGAAGATGTTTCCACACAAACTAGTGAAAAAAAAAGTGTAAGAAAGTACAGTTGACACTGCATTGGTTCTGCAACATATGTAAAGTGGATGATTGAATGCCATGTATGTAAAACATGGCTACATTTCACATGTGCTGGTGTTGCAAAGGATGACAGGTGTGTGAAAACCGCATAGATGTTCTTTTGCAATAGCTACAGCAAAAACAGCAGTGGAGTAGTGTGATGCACTAAAAACAAGTGTAATGTGATAGTGTTCAATCTCGCCATTTGTTCTTACACATGGGTTCGGAGCCGATCCTCGGCTCCGTGTCGGCCGCTTGCAAGCTCTGCATCGAGAAGAAGCTCGAGACAACCTAATACCCACAATCCCCCTCTGCCTTTACCTCAGATCTAGTTTGCCGCTGCTGCGTTCGCATCACTGGGATCTAGCTCGAGCAACTTCAGATAAGAAATAACTTTATTATTGTTATTTTTGACAAAAAAATTATTCTAAAAGTACTTTTTGGTGACATAGTGTATGTGTGTGTGGTAAGGTAGAAATACTCGGTACCGTTAAGTTTAATTAAACTTGTCAGAGTTTTTCGGGCCTTCCACCCTTACTTGAATTTGACAACGGACTGACTTATATATCGGATTCGACCTTTTACTGGATTTGTCTACTCTACTGGACTTGACTTTTTCTCTTACCTGTTTCTTCTTTAAGATGTCTGAGAAAATTAAATCAGGGTTTAAACGTTGCCAGTGTGGCCAAAAAATGTCAGTTACTGACAACCATAGTTCCTGTGTCTACTGCCTTGGCCCTCTCCACTTACAAGAGGACTGTTCAATTTGTCACTCTTTTAGTGGGAGGGTCATGACAGATAGGCGCAGGAAACTCATGGACAGGGGGTTATTAAAACCTTCCTTTCAGGAGGCTCTGGATGCTTCAGACCAGGCATCCAAATCCTCGAAGGAATCGAAGACGTCGGAGCCCAAGTCATCGGCTCCGAGCTCTTCGAGTAAAGTTAGATCACCGGTTCCACAGACTTCGGGGCCGAGTGTTCAACTGTTGTCAGTTCCCGAGCCTCGAGTCTTGGAACCGGTGATGGAGCTCCCTCCCTCGACTCTATTGAGGTCGGCTCTGTCTTCGGTTCCTTCGACCCGTTCTTCTTCTAAGCTGTCCGATATTGATGTGGATCGTGTGGTGCAGAAGTTATTGGAGCATTCGGCCCTATCCAAACTTATTTCGGTTTCCACCCAGTTGGTGTCAAAACTTGAAGGCCTCCCATTGTCTCCATCCATTCCTCCTCCGAGACCTGTCCAGTCTTTGGAGCCGGAAGAGGTTGATCTTCTGATTGTGGAGCCCTCGGGTCCAGAACCGTCCTTTTCTCGGTCTGTTCCTCTCACCTCGACTCCGCCGGATCCGGTACGGAGTCTCGAGCCGACGATCTGTCCTTGGTTCGGGGCGAGAGTCGAACCGGCGTTCGGTTCTGACTCTTCCTCGGGCCTCGGCGGATCGATTCGGCTCCGCCTCGGGTCGATGCCTTCGTGCCTGTCTCGGGATTCTTCCCATTTCTTCGGAACTGGGAGATTCTTCGACTCGGGACCCGGGGGCCTTCGATCTCATGAGGAAGGTGTTGTCTACCCAGACAACCACATCAGTAGAAGTAACCTCTCCTCCCCATAAAGGGCCGTTATCCTCCTCTGCACCCACGGCTACATCCAAGCGTCGAGCACCGGTGTCTCAGCCACCCCTGGAGGGTGCCCCCTCTTCCTCGGAGGCTTCTTCGGATGCTCCCCCCGAAGAAGTTCCGAGGAAAAGATTGTGTAAGAGGAGACACTTAGATTCTCCACAAGAATCTTTGACATCGGACACTGACTTAGATGAGTCAGAAGGGTCCCCAAAGTCACCCTCAGAGGATGTCTCTTTTTCAGACATCCTGGAGATCCTAAAACAAAGAGGTGATTGGCAAGCCCTCCCCCCTTCTGAGGATGAGTCAGTTTTGCTGAAGGCATTCGGTGCTCGCCCTTCCTCCTCCTGGGTCACTCCGCCCTTCGATGAATTAATGGAACTTATTGCTCGAAGGGCGTGGGAGGCTCCTGACACAGTGGAACCAGTCCCTAGGAAGCCTAATAAGTATATCACTGCACCCCAGGACAAGACGTACTTGACAAAAGGAGTTCCAGTGGACGCTATGGTGGTGGCAGCGGCCACGAAAAAGGAGATGTCGGAATCTTCCTCATCTGTCCATCCCCCTAATAAAGATTCTAGGACTATGGACAGGTATGGGAAGCGCATTTTTAGTTCAGCGGCTTTTTCCATGCGATCCCTGAACTATTTGACCCACTTTACCACGACTACAGAGGATCTAGTCAAAGAGTTGGGAGATACCCTTCAGGGTACTATAGATGCTGCTGTCTCAGAGAAAGTGACAGCGCAACTTAATACCCTTACATCCATTGTGAACTCGTCCATGAGGCTGATCTCTTACGCAGCGAAGGTTCGAGTAGGGCAGCAGCTTCAGCGATTGCTCTTCGCAGACAATCCTGGATGCGCTTATGTTCATTTGCGGAAGCCTTAAAGTCTTCCTTTACTAACGCCCCATTTGACGGTGCCACTCTTTTGGCCCCAAAGTAAAGGAGACCCTTACCGGTGTGAGCAGGAGGGAAAGACTCTGTCTGCTGTCGAGTCCGTTTTCCACCCCAACCAGACCGTACCCCAAAGGGCAACGTGGTGGAAAAATGTGGTTTCAAAACCCCAAGGATCTTTCCCAGGCACACAGGGTGATGCCCTTCTAGAGGCAGAGGAGGGGCAGAGGTGGAAGACGCCGCCCTGGCGGCAGAGGGGGTCCGCAGAATCAAGGTGACAGGGATACACTCCTGGTAAACCTTTCCAGCACTCCTGAGAGGAGGCCCGACTGTCCTGCTCCTGGAGGCAGTCGGGTCGCTTAGCTTTAAACCCTCAAGCCTGGCAAAACATAACTACAGACAAGTGGGTAAAAGCGTGGTTACCAGAGGTTACAATATACCATTTCTATCCTATCCCATTCCAAAGAAAAGACTCCCAGATGTACCGCCCATCTGAGAGAGCCAGCAGCTATAGAAATTTCAAAGCTGCTAGAAAAAGAGTCATCCAACCAGTCCCAGCGGACCAAAGAGGATTCGAACTTACTCAAGGTTCTTTTAGATCCAAAGAAAAGAGGGGACTGGAGGCCGATTCTGGACCTAAGCGACCACAACACCTTCGTCAAGAAAGAATAGATCGGAATGGTCACGCTTCAATCGATCCTTCCATTCTTACAGAAGGACGACTGGATGTGCTCAATAGATCTGAAGGATGCATACTACCACATCAAAATGGCCAGGGCATCCAGAGATCATTTGCGCTTCCGGCTGGGTGCCAGTCACTTTCAGTTTCGAGCCCTGCCCTTTGGTCTGACCTCAGCCCCCAGGGTCTTCACCAAATGCATGGCAGTGGTAGCGTCTCACTTGAGACGCCTAGGATTCCAGGTGTTTCCGTATCTGGACGACTGGCTCCTTTCTGCCACCACCCAGCCAACTAGTACAGGCCAGAGACTACACTCTTCAACTGTGTATTCACCTAGGAATTTCCGTAAACTTCGAAAAATCCTTACTACAGCCATCACAGCGTATCTTGTTCATAGGAGCGGAATTAGATGCACATCAGTTAATTCTAAGACTTCCTCCAGAAAGGATACTTTCACTTCAGACTCACGTCGCCTTCTTCTCTTGTCCAGGAAATCCCCAGCAAAACTGGTACTGAAGGTTTTGGGTCTCATGTCAGCTTCTCTTATTGCAATACCCTTGGGAAGACTGCACATGAGAGTCCTACAATGGCTACTGTTTGCACAATGGTCGCTCCAACAACTACCTGTAACACACGAGATTCTCATAGCTAACACATGCAAAACACACCTAAACTGGTGGCTTCAGACTTGCAACCTTTCCAAGGGGAGACCATTTGTGCTACCCACGCCTACAGTTACGGTGACCACGGACGCTTCCCTGATAGGGTGGGGGGGCATCTTTCAGGGACAGACAGTCCAAGGCGAATGGACCAATTTAGAGTACAATCTGCACATCAATGTTCTAGAGTTGAGGGCAGTGTTTCTAGCGTTGCAACACTTTGCTCCCCTTCTTCCTCTGGGAACTATTGCAGTTCAGACGGACAACATGTTGGTAGTCTGGTACATAAACAAGCAAGGGGGAACCAAGTCCTATCAGCTATGCAGAGAGGCCATGAGAATCTGGCAGTGGGCGGAGTCCACGGGTCGCTTTCTGATAGCAACGCACATCCCGGGGTCATCCAACATCATAGCCGACAGGCTGAGCAGAGCAATACTGTTACCGCACGAGTGGTCCCTAAAACAGTCAGTTGCGAAAAAGATTTTTTGCATGTGGGGCCAGCCTTCCTGCGACCTGTTTGCGTCTCCAATGAACGCCAAATGCAGGAGCTACTTTGCCCTATTACCCCCTCCAGGGGAAGTCCCCAGGGACGCACTGATTCACGATTGGCCCCCGGGTCTCCTGTACGCATTTCCTCCCTTCCCCCTGATCTCAAAGTTTCTCCAGAAAGCCAACAGCCTACACAGGACAATAATCCTCATTGCCCCATTCTGGTCTCGTCAAATTTGGTTCCCCTTCCTCATGACACATTGCATTCGGGGACCCTGGATCCTGGACCCAGAGCCAGATCTATTGACTCACTCGTCAGGGGCTCCCCCTCGCTCTTGTCCCTCCATCTAGCAGCTTGGCTGCTCCAATTCCCAACTTAGCCATGTCTGATCTTCTTTCGCCTGCAGTTCAGAATATATTAGTGGCTTCTCATAAAGCTTCCACTACTAAAACGTATACTAGTAAATGGAAGCGCTTTGTATTCTGGGCGAATACACAGCAAGTGGACCCTGTTATAGCTCCTTTGAATAAAATATTAGAGTTTTTAACAGACTTGTTCCATCAGGGTGCTTCTCCTGCCACATTAAGAGTTCAATTGGCTGACATTTCTAATTTCCATGTGGAAGAATGTGGGGCTCCTGTTATGGCCCACAGACTTTGTAAAGCCTTTTAAAAGGGTTTTCATATTAGACCACCAATTAGATCTCCTACGTCACCTTGGAGTCTAAACTTATTATTATCTAAGTTGATGCTGCCCCTTGAACCAGCCTCCTCTTGCCCATTGAAATTTTTGTCGTGGAAGACTCTCTTTTGGTAGCCATTACATCCGCTAGGCGAGTATCTGAACTTCAAGCTCTCTCCATTAAACACCCTTATTTGATCTTTCACTCTGACAGAGTTTCTCTTCGCACTAATTCATCCTTCCTTCCTAAAGTTTGTTCTATTAACAATATTAATCAGTCCATTGAATTACCCACTTTCTTCAAAAATCACTCCAATAAAATGGAGTATATGTTGCACAAATTAGATGTCCACAGACAACTAAGGTTTTACTTGGATAGAAAAAAGATCACAGGAAATCTGATCAACTTTTTGTAGCCTTTGCTGATAACAGAAAAGGAGTAGCGGTTACTAAGAGAACTCTTTCTAAGTGGTTAACTGATTGTATCATCTATGTCTATGATTCTTCAGATCAAACTCTTTTGCACAAACCCAAAGGACATTCCACAAGGTCAGTGTCTACATCCCTGGCTCATGCAGCTCGCCTACCACTAGACGCTATTTGTGTGGCTGCTACTTGGTCTAAGCCACATACATTTATTTCTCATTATAAGGTAGACAAGGTTTCTAGGGACAGGGCAACCTTTGGTTCCACTGTGCTCAAGAACGTCCTTCCGTGAGTTCCTCAGGAACAAGGATCTAGGGACGCTACCCATGTGTAAGAACAAACGGCGAGATTGAACACTATCACATATAGAAGTTATGTCCTTACCATAACGTTCCATGTGGAGTGTTCATCTCGCCTTTGTTCTTACATTCCCACCCTCCCACCCTTAGGAAGAACGTTCAGTTTGGTGCCTGGTCTGGGGCATTCTGCTTCTGCATTGCAGTTGTTGTATATATAGTTAACATATATATATATAGATATATAGTTATATATATAGATTCTTAGTTCTGTGCATATGTGATATTGGCATGAGTGTTCCCTCTCTGACTGCTGGTTTGCTTGCAAACTAGATCTGAGGTAAAGGCAGAGGGGGATTGTGGGTATTAGGTTGTCTCGAGCTTCTTCTCAATGCAGAGCTTGCAAGCGACACGGAGCCGAGGATCGGCTCCGACCCATGTAAGAACAAAGGCGAGATGAACACTCCACATGGAACGTTATGGTAAGGACATAACTTCTATTTTTCATCTATGGCACTGTCCTACTTTGACATTACATTTCATGGCTTTGAACACTGTGGTTCTGTTGACCAGCCATACTGCCCATGTTATAGGGCAAAGACCGAGTAGCATTACTTGAGTGCTTACTTCTTGTCTTGATGGTAGTGCTCCACTGTCATATTGTATTTTACCTCATTTTGGCATATATTGCACTTTGCTATGTAAAATATCAGTATTTTGTATATTTCACTGATCTAGTGCAATGACACTAGCAGTTCAGTCAAGCTGAAAACTGAAGCAGTGCAGGGAATTTCCCTAAACAAGCAGTGATGACTGGTGTCAAGGGAAAACCTAAGAATAGACCATAGCAACTGTATACTTTCACTGGAGTAATGTACAAGATAGGAAAGTGAAGTAGTACTAGAAAGGCTACTCACAAAACAGAAACAAACGAAGACAAGCCAAAAATGTAATGTAGATGTAAGAGTGACATGCACATGGAATTGGACTGCATTGTGCAGTAGTGTACCTGCAAATGAAGGCAGATAAGTAACTCATGCCCTAAGGAAGCATCCAGTAGGAGTATAAATGTAGTCAGAATCATTGCAGATATATGCATAGTCATCAATGATGTGACACAAAAAATTGCACACTGTGTCATTGTGGCACAACATATATTTCAATGATGTGATGCAGAAATCAGTATGTGCAGTTCATTGTAAATAGTTTGTTTTGAAGCGTGCTTTCAGTTGGTACTGGTATTACACTAAATGTTTTACACTTCTAGGGTTTGATGAGTAGGGTCTACTTCAGAAGACTGACAGCTTAAAACATGGAAACTCAAATGATCAAAAACTCAACATATAGAATGTAAAACAGAGTGAGAAGGTCACACAGAAAAAACAATCCGTAAAAACTAAATGAAAACTCCAGCCAAGCTAGAACTTCCACTCAAACCTATTGAATCAGAGGCACATGGGATATATGCAAATGACTTTTATGAACATCAGGTGTTTCATTTATGTGGCGATTCTGAATACCCATTACTTATTTCAAGCCACTTCAGTGGACAATTTCAGGTCAATAAAGCCAAGCCCCACTAGTGGTGGATATGCATATTTCAGCCTTGTTATGACCTCATCAGCACAACACAAGTAGATTGTTTGACTAAGCATAAGAAACACAGGGCTGTTATACCCATTACCATTATGGTGACTACAAAATATCCTGACTAACAAACGAAAACAATCTGTAAAAACTAAATAAACTCCAGCCAAGCTAAAACTTCCACTGAGTGACCTCTCAGACCTCTTGCATCAGAGGCACATGAGATATATGCAGATATCCCATCTGCCTCTGATTCAAGAGGTTTGAGAGGTCATTCAGTAGAAATTCTAGCTTGGCTGAAATATAGAATGTGGAATTTTTCCCTTCAATGGTATTGTGTGTTCTGGGAGTTGGGGTATATAATTAACAGGGGGTGTGAGGGGCTGTGCCCTCCAGATCTCACATGGGGAGTGTAGGTGGCTTGCCCCCCTGCATGAAAAAATTATTCTGTATTTTGAGTTTTCGATCATTTGAGCTTCAGTCTTTTGAGCTGTTGGTCTTCTGAAGTAGACCCAGTGAGTAGGTAGTGCTGTCCTTTTTATACAGCTACATAGATGCGGAACTTTAACAAGCTTTGCTCACTCAATTTTATTACATACTTTTACAGCTTTGAATTGAGCAACTATTAACAGAATGCTGTGAATTCAGATGATCACTTTGATGTTATTACAGTATTATTACTGATGCTTTTAAAATACTTGTTACCTACCTCAGTATTACTGTCCAGATGAGTGTTCTAAAGTGTGCACTACTACAGTTATGCACTGGTTAATGGTTTATTTTTTACTGCAAATATTGTGGGTACACGATACTATAAACTTCATGTTAACATATGTGTTTGTGTCAGTACTGCACTTGCATTTGATCAGTGTTATGAGTGTAAAAGGATATGTTGCACTGTTTCATGTAACAGTAGCAAATAACTCATTGGTGCTCACAGAAATATTCATGGTTGAAGCATCAGCAGTTGTATATTGTTTTAGAGAAATATGTATATCTACTTTGTATATTTACATGTTTTATTCTCACCAGTGGAACATATTCAGAAAAATAAATAGGTTGAAATATAAAACTTGTACATTTCATTTGTAAAATGTGTCTCTGCGTTTGTTTCCATTAAGACCTATTTCTGTTTGTGACATATTTTTTTTTTTAAAGTGATATACAAACCATTCTACATTTTCAATAATTATAGCAGTATCTTGAAGTTCCAAAGGTACAGCAGTATTGCATTATAATCAGTAATAATGTTTAGGAAGTAACAGGTCAAATGTTTGTCAGAGTGCAGTAATCTGCACAAGTTGTGTCTCTTACAGGTCAGGTTAGGTAAATCAGTGCTGCAGCAGCCATCAAGCTGACAAAGAAAGAACTCAAAGTAATGTTGATGTGGCAATCAGTACTCCCTCATACATGGTGATGCACAATGGTGGCAGGTGTGAGTGTTATTTCCCGTTACAGCTGCAGTATGACACTTGGAAGTTTACACAGTGTATCCATACTGTATCCTTGGTGTTGTACAAAAGCCAGTATATCCTAACCTGACATATTCCAAACATTCCTACTGTACACCTTACATTTGTTAATATTCTCCCGTACTTGTTAGTACAGTCAGCATGATGCCCAGTAATATCAGCAGGATTTTGTGCTTTTTTTGCCTAGCACTACACACAGTTAAGTACCTCTTCCAGCTATAAAGTGGCTTTTGAACAAGTTCAAAAAAGGGCTGGTTATTCCTCCATTAAAGTACATGTACCAGCTATGTACTTATACACACAGGATTCCTTTTCTTATGTGTGCCATCATATAGGATATGCAAGGATGTTATTAAAAATATCATTATTATGCCCCCAGTCTGTCATTGAGACCTAAACTTTGTTCATAAAAGGTCACACTGTCTCCTTTGAATGCACTTCATTACTCTGATAAGTTACGGTTATGGAAAACTCATTTTTGTGTGTTGGACATAACTATGAAGGTGCCAGAATTGTAGGCCTTGTCTTGTAAGATTTTTTATTTTATTGGCAAAGACATATTTTTTTCCATATTTCAGTTTAAAGTTGTTATGGAATCAAGTTAACTTACATCAAATCACCTATTGCTGTGTAGGCTAGAATGTACATCACTTTAATATACTTTATTGCAAAATTATTGACAGGAAAACCCCAGACAAGGATGTTTACCATTGTGCAAGTGTAAGGTATACTTGCAATTAGTTTTTATGCATTTCCAGGGAAATAAAGGAGATTATACATTGAGTTGCACTGCTGAGTCTGTAGCCATATTTGCAGATGTTTCTTTTGCTCACTATTCAATGTATGGCAGACTTTTGCATAAAATTTGACAGATTGAGTTCTTTCTCATATATAAATTGAACTGTAGAACTGACAGTAATGCTGTTGTGTCTGCTTGTGCACTGTGTAATTCAAAAGCTGGATATGAACATTTGTGTTTTAATACCACATCAGAGTATATTGATAAGAAAAGTGATCTATGTAGTAAGACGACAGTGAAACACACTTGCACACATAGATAAAATAGAAAACAATGCAAAAGGTAAGTAAAGTGAGTTCACCATGTTACACGTTTTAAGTTTTCAGCATTTTACAAATTCACTGAAAAAATGGTGAATTAAGGAACATTTACTTCAGTAAAGCAATGGAAGAGACATTAATGAATCAGGACTTTTGGCATCACATCAGATATGTTGTAGAGAACTGTCTACAAACTATTTTCACCCTTGTTAGTTCCTACTATTGGGATCTGGCTTCTATTTTAATAATCCATGCTTCATGAAGGACAAAGTAAAGTCTGAAAACTGGGATTCAACTTACATTTCGCTAAGAATAATTTTGAGTGATGATACATCATTATATTGACAGAGCACAGCATTATCAAGTCATCAATAAATGCACCATCTGTGCTACCAGGATCTGATATTATCCTCAGCCAAAAGCAAAGTGTCCATCTCCTTCCCAAATAGAGAAAAGGAAATAATCATTCATGCCAGTGTACCATGAAGGGTCTGGAGTCAGTTCCCAAGGATGGCAGTCCTTTTTTCTGATAGTATTTATCCACTTCATATCTGTGCTAAAGGGACTGGGAAATATTCTTATCTAAAGGAAAGTAGTACATCTCCTTCATAAGAGAAGTGGTCATATCTGATCTGTTCATTCTCCCTCAACAAATGGGTTGAAGATCCGAGTCTGTTGCATACTATACTTTTTGGTTCAACTTTCAAGCTCCTTTCTCCACCCACAATGCCCTAGTCCTTCCCCGGTACCTCAGATCTTGTTTGTTACCAAAGCAGTCACACACAGGATCATTGTCTCTCAGCGATTTTTCAGGTATTTCAATTTGTTTTTATAAGTAAACTTCTTAGGCAGTTCTTTCTTGCTCTCTTTACTATAATTTACAGCTTATTCAACTGTCCTTTACTACTCCTGTCCTAAGACTTCTTAATTAACTTTCTAAACTAGTTACTTTTCCTGCGTTAGAACTCCTTACTATTACCTCTCTCTCCTATACTTCTTTTCTATACGCTTACCCCTTTATGTCTTTTAATAAGTAATTATAGAAAGTGTTTCCTACCTTCTCTTAGCCTATAGAACACAGTCTCACTGTATAACTGATCGTCTCCCGGCCTCTCTCTGCTATACCCTGCTCCGTTCGCCCTGCGGGATCACTCCGCTCCCCTACCCCCAATTCCCACACACCCCCAGTAGTCTTAACCTTATACTTCTCTTACCACACCCCCTCCCTCATCTTACCAATCCTACTCGCCAAGCTGTTTACTAAAGTATCCACACCCATCCCAGTTATCTATTACTTCTATAAGCCACTCCTTATTGTAACTTACCACACCCCTTCTTCCTTCAGCCACTAACAATTTGTTCTCTCCTCTCTTTACTCTTCTCATTCATTACCTCCTTGCTTTCTACATCTCTACTCAACTCCTAAAACTTTTTATACATAATCTCTAAAGATGCCTTTAAGAGTAAAACAAACATTACCAAATCCATACTCATAACCATACTATCAACTGCCCTGACCTATGCCTATATCCTCACCTCCTTTGAAGAACCATACTGCTACCATTTAACTACTCTCCTAAACAGACAGCAATATATACTTCTATACTACCGATTAGTCAAATTAACATCAACTCAACTCCCAGTTATCTACTACCTAAATACCATAGGCTTTCCCACATTAAGTACAATATACCCACAGTAAAGAAAGTGAAATATCTAACCAACTTTATTAATAACTCTGCATTAAGACTCATTAAACCCTCCTTAAAAAGATGGTGACATCCACCCTAACCCTGGCCCTACAAATCCACCTACCCTAATAACCCAGCCCATACTCCCCATCTCTTTCCTAATAGGACATCTGAATATCCGCAGCCTTAATAATAAAGTAACTCATCTCCATGCCCTTTTAGATACCCATAGCTTTGACATCCTCTGTCTGACAGAAACATGGTTAAAACCTGAGACCAAAGATAATGAAATCATTCCCCAAGGGTATAATGTACTGAGACAAGACCGTATAAAAAGTAAGGATGGGGGAGTAGCAGTCTTATTCAAAGACGGACTTCAGATCTCCACTTTACCTTTCTACCCATCTCAAGATAGTAAGGCAGAAGTACTTATCACCAGATTTCAAATCAACCAAAACAAATCTCTATATATCATCTGCATCTACCTACCACTCGGTAATAATATCAGTACTATAGAGTGTATTCTAAGCTGGGTGTCCTCAACTTACCCCCAAGAAACTATTATACTTGGTGATTTTAATACTGATTGGAAAACTGTCAATGCTGATAATCCTACCTCCCATATCAACCTTCATGGCTTCAGTCAAACTTATCACCTCTACAACCAGAATCAATAAACCAAACAAAAAAGAGAGCACCCTAGACTGGATACTTATAAATAGACAAAAACAAACTTACAATGTAGGAACTCTACCTGATGATGTTAGTGATCATACTTTACCCTACATCCTTAGGCATAAAAATGATATCTCAAATCCCCCCATATACATAATTGTATGCATTCAACAAACACTTCAACCCAGTATCATTCCAAAATGAACTAAGTGCCTGTGACTGTAACCCTTTAAAAACTCTACCACTTGAAAAGGCTGTCAATTATCTAAACTCTAAATTCCTATCTATCCTTGACAGGCATGCACCCAAAAGGTCCATCAGAATGAAGGCCAAACCAGTCCCTGGCTTTCCAAAGAAACCAGACAAAAAATCTTACTTAGGAATAAATCCTGGGCTAAGTGGAGAGCTAACAAACATATTTCTGATCAACAAATTTTTAAGCAACTAAGAAATAGTACAAAAAAGGCAATACTCATGGATGAAAAGAACTACTACTGTAAACTACAGCAAAATCACCAAAACAACCCCCAGAAGTTCTGGTCTAGTATCAATAAACTCCTTTCCCCAGGGCACTCTCGTACACCTACCCCACTTCAGGCAGACTCAGATACCCCACATCAAACTGCCAATGCCTTCAACTCCTTCTTTACAGAAACCATACAAGCACTAGCTAGTCAACTTACTCTAGACAAGCCTTCCCACCTCCATACCCAGCACTCTACCAGCATTCTATATGCAACCAATCTCTACCGCTCTCATCTACAAACTTATTCAAAAACTTCAGCCTTGTACTCCTGCTGACCAGCTGCCTTCTGAATACCTCCAAAAAGCAGCCAAAGTAATTTCATATCCCATATCCATCCCCATAAACAGAACCATTAAGGAAGGAATCATTCCAGACATCTGGAAAATCTCCCATATTATCCCCCTTCACAAAGGTGGTAATTCAAATGATTACTCTACTGGCCAATAGCTCTTTTATCACCCTTATCAAAAATCATGGAAAAATGCATTCACCAACAACTTTTAAACCATTTAACTCAAAATAACACAATAGCTAAGTGCCAGCATGGTTTTAGGCCATCACATAGCACCACTACTGCCCTGTTATCCTTTACAGATGTTATAAATAGAAATCGCAATAACAACAACCTCTCATCTGCACTCTTTATTGACCTCTCACAAGCTTTTGACATGGTAAACCATACACTTCTTATCAACATTCTTGAATCCTTTTCCCTTGACTCTCTGGCTATTAAATGGTTCATGTCCTACCTAACCAATAGACAACAAGCAGTTCTCTGGGAAAATAATATATCATCCCTTCTACCAGTCACCCTTTGAGTCCCTCAAGGCTCTATTCTAGGCCCACTCCTTTTTTCTCTCTATCAACGACCTCCATGTAGCAATCCCACAAGCCACCTGCATTCAATATGCAGATGATTCAACATTAATATGCTCGGCAAGCTCCCCATCTGAACTACATTCTCTGACTCAGAATGTATTCAACACAGTTGAAACATGGTTCACAAAACGTTGCCTCCTTCTCAATGCTAAAAAAAAAACAAGCTCCTTCTCTTTACACCCACACGTAAGTCCTCCCCTATAGATTTCTCTGTCATTTCCAGTAATCGCACAGCCATATACCCCGACTCTACCACCAAGTTGTTAGGAATTACTATTGACAATAGCCTTACGTTTGATATCCACATAAATAATACCATAAAAACTGTCAACAGAAAAATAGGCTCCTTATATCGAATCAAAACTTTCCTAACTCCAATAGCCAGAACCAAGATTGCACACTCCCATTTAATTTCAACTCTTCTATATGCCTGTCCCATATACACTAACCTCAAAAAAAATAACCTTGTCAAACTAGCTCATGCCTACAACAGCATCGTCAGATTTGCCACTGGCAATCCCTTTAGAACTCACCACTGTTTAAATCTAATGCAGCTAGGCTGGCTTGAACCTCAAAACCAACTGAATATCTCCCAACTAACCATTGCCCACAAGATATTTTATCAACCTAACAGCACTCCTATACTATCTAATCTCATAATCCCCTATAAAAATCTAAACTCCCTACGCTCTTCTAGCAAACTTCTAGCTAGCATAACCAAGACTAACAATACAGCTGGTGATTCCCTGTTTTCTAACACAGTGGGAAAAAACTGAACCTACTCCCCAATGAACTAACGTCACTTTCTTCCTTGCCTCTCTTTAAACAAAACCTCAAAAGACACCTTAAAACACACTGGTTATACCCCTGCAGTAACCCTGACTAGCCTTCTGGTTTTGCTAATATTATTTCCGCCTCCTACTATATATTCCAAACTCTAATGCATACTTTTTGAAGCAGAACAGGAACTGGTGAACACAATAGAACATACTGGTGGAATCTATCCTGTTGATTATCACAAAACATTCTTATTTTCATAATTTTATCATACCCTTTTGTTGCTTTTATTTATGTAAATAATGTAACACATACTTTTGTCACTTTTATATTAGTGTAAATACCATCTTTTATCTCCATTTTTTATTCACTGCTTCTTGTATTTTTTATTGAACTACTTTCATTTACTATGTATCAACTATGATTTGCATCCTTTGTATTCTATTTCAAATTTATAATCAAATTGTTTCTCTCTTTACTACTGGAGCTTTTCTCCTCAGGCCTCTACTGAAAATGGAAATATATCCAGTTAGACTAGCCCGGTTAACAAATGTAAAATAAAAATAAAGTAAATAAAAAATAATCCTCCCTATTAGGTCTTCAATTTTTACACGTCAGGATATTTTCTTATAGCAATTTCTTAAATTTACCATGGGTGGCATTTTCTATTTCTGTATTTTTTTTCCTTCCTGCCCTAAGGATAATTCTTAATTACCATTGTTGGTAATTTTTTTTGTGTGTATACAGATATATATATGTGTGTGTGTGTGTGTGTGTATGTATGTAAGTACACACATATAAAATCTTGAATCTTGTTAATTTTCATTTTTTCTTTGATGTACTGTCATGGCCGACAAACCAATAGGAACTTCTGTTGGGCACAAAATCGCTAACTCACATGCCCACAAGGAATGTGTCTATTGAATAGGAGCAGCTCATTCAAATACAAAAAAACTCAGTGAAAAGCTTTCAATATGAGTGCTGTAGCTGACAGGCGCAGTAAACTTATTCTTAAGGTGTTTACTATGTCTGTCTTCTACAGCTCCTATTGTCAAGCTGCAGAACAGTAAACTTATTCTTAAGGGTTTACTTCCTCCCAAACATCTTCTTCAGGACACAAAACTCAGGTAAGACCAGTAAAAGCTCCTTTTTCTGAACATAGGAAGAATTCACCACTGAAGTCTTCCAGGACTTATTTGGAACTGCCTCATGAAATTTCATATTTGATCTAACTTCTCTCGGACTCTGGATATGAACTCAAGATCCAAAATCTGTGGATCTCTAAAACCATTGGATCCAATTATCATATCAGCAAGGCCTACAACTCCAGTTCTACGGATCCCAAATCCTGTGTGTCCAAAGCCTAGTACGCCTCCCTGCACTCTTTGGCTCATGCCCAAGAGTTTTTTTTTTTGCAGTCAATCTCCATCAGGCTCCATTCCCCTTTCCCAGACATCCCATTGCTACATCTAACAGGTCTCCTAGAAGTCTTTCTGAAGTAGTTGTGGACAGGATAATGCAAAACTTCCTCAGAGCTCAGATCACAAGATGGATGTTACCTTGGCTCCATCCCATATTGGATATAATGAGTCTACCTGCTACCACTCGCACAGTTTTCATGCCTTTCTCTGAATCGGCCTTGATTTCACAGAGCCCCAGGATCCCATGACAGCTCAGAGTTCCAGACCTGGATCCCAACAGAATTAGTTCCTCGACTTTATCCCTGACTAAGCTCTGCTCCTATGCCTTCAGATTGGGAAACAGGTCCCAGGTCCATCATGTACTTCATATGTGTGGCTGCAACTTGGGTCAATCCTCATATCTTTATTACTCATTACAAAATGGATCTGGTTTCTAGGGGAAGGAGCATCCTTAAGCTGCACTGTGCTCACTGAATATCCTTCCTCTGAGTACACCCAGAATTTTAGGGAGCTGGGGACTCCTGCCCTAACTATTGAGGATTGAATGAGAATTGACATCAGATAAAGAAGTTATGTACTCATCACACCGTCAGTGTTATCCCGTTTTCATTCTTCCACAACCCCTTCCATCAGCCCTCAACTTTACAATTGATTTATGGAAGAAGAAAAGAAGTTATAGGGCATAATGATGCCCTTCCTTTCATATTGCAGTCTTCTTTACATCTGGGATTTCCTGCCAAGGGTAGACTAACATCCGACCAGTATACCATAGCCTAATTTTGCTAGAGTACAAACCACAAGTATACTTAAGTAGTGTAGAGCATAAGGTGATGTCTGGATGTGTAACTTCCTTCCTTGTTTGCTGCCAGTCAAATTAATCCGTTTAATCA
>NC_056744.1:302431025-302491481 GCF_019279795.1 Protopterus annectens
CGAAAACCTTCTTAATGTAAAATAACTGGCCTGAAGCCCAAGTGCTTAAACCAGAACTAATACACTTTTAGAATAACAGCCACTGAGCCCTCAATTAGCAGTTCCCAACTTAGAAGGATGTAGGCTACCTGTCCTGCCACCACAGTGCAGGCCACAAACCTTCCTAATGTAAGTGTATGTCTACAGTGTATGACTATAGACTTCTTACAGCTAATATTATGCATGTACTTACCTTGCAAAACCTGTGGAGGAAATGTATGTTAACACTACCTGACTGTTTCTACACACATTCACATATTCTTGGGTGAAAATATGCATAAAGCTTACTACCACTCCCAGGATTCGAACCCTGCCTGTTTGTTCAAAAATGTACCATGGGGCTGTGTTTGATCACAACCAGGTGTTGTGTTATTGCTGTACTTTCTTTGACTGTTGTTTACTTATTACTCTGGTACAGGCAATTTGACCTTGAAATTCTGACATTTATGCATGGCCAACAGTTGTTATACTGTGCAATCTCACTTTCAAATATTACAGTGCAGAAAACAATGGTTAACAAACAACATTAGTATTCAGTTATCAGATCTTGGTGCATGGAACATTTCTTATAGTTTAATCTGTTTTGCAGCTCCATAATCTTTGCCAGTTGAGCCTTACTTACTTAATGCTGTCAGACCAATAGTTGCTGTGCAAAAGCTGTACACATTTATAATCTTAACACATAGAAACTAAAATACAACAGTATGGGGTTTAGACTTTTATTGACAGGTAAACGCACTTTAATTGGTATACCCAGTACATCAGTATTACTCTGCTGATCTGTCATTTATTCAGTACAAACAGTCATACCTCTCAACATCTTAAGAGTGAGACATCTGACAAAGCCATACAAAAAGTGGTACAAATATGGACATATTTGAAATATTATTTTACAAACTTAGTAAGTTGATAGAATAACAGTTTTTGCATTAGCATGAATTTTCTGTAGGGTATGAAGTCTTAAACTCACGTTTGCCATTATTTTCTAACTTCAATCTTTAATGATTTGCCAGAAAGCCACAATTTGTATGGGAAATGGACCAAAAATGTAAGGCAGACATCTGGACATTCTGCAAAAATCTGTACAGTTCAGAGGTATTCAAACAATACACAAATTTCACTGCTGATAGGTGATATTTTACTCCTTTCTGTTATTTGCCCTGACTACTGCAAGCTACATTTGTACTCTCCAACCTTGTGAAGCAGCCTCTGCAACCTGCTGGCATGTGCTTCCATGTTCACCGCCCTCTCATCTGCAGCTGTACAGGGGACAGGGAAACATTTATGCATACCTATCCATCACATACACAGGCTGGAGTATCTTGAACATTACGTGATACTGATACACACCTGGGACATTCCGTGCCCGAGCATCTTGTATCCATTGAACCAACTGATCCCTCTTCCTACGCTTCAGATCGGCAAAGTGGTGCCGGACCTGCTCACCAGTCTGAGGGATAACAGTAGCACTGGTGTGGTCACATGCGATACAGTCCCATGCCTCTGCTTTGTATTGGGAGCCCTGGTACTGGCCCTGCAAAAGTCTCTCTTAATGGTCTTTCACAAGGAGTCCAACCATAACCCTGGACTCTTGAATGCCCAAGCCTTGCGCTCTAAAGTGAGAACCCTCTCCAACTCCAGCCATGGTGCCTGCAGTGATGAGCTACAACAGGTTATGGGCTGCATTCCTGCCTACGAGGTTTATATAGGGCTGATTTCCCGCACTTTGCCGTGATTGGATCATTTTGAATATGCTGAGCTAAGTAAAGCTACGGGTAAACCCGCTTAGCTAAAGTTGGCAGTGCTTAAAGGTGCATGTTGAGCACTGCTTACCAATGGGCAAATTCGCTTAGCTGGGCTACTCATTGCTTAGCAATTATATTTAAGCAATGCTTATACCAGCTAAGCATAGCTGTGCATTGCTTAACATGGCTCAAATTTAATTTTATATACTATCAGCTTTATGGGATTGAATCATCATTACTGACATAATTTTATGTCTACCTTCCACTGGACATCCCCTATGTGCTTTCATTACATTTATTGTTGTGTTACTGTACTGTATGTGGCACTTGTGTTTATATGTGGGATTTCACATATTTTCTGGTTGTGCTACACTACCCTGGGTGAGAAATATTATTTACTACCTCATTTATTACAACATATGACTTTTACAACTTTTTTCACATGTAAAAGTGAAACTACTTCATTGGGGCTCGAACCGTGAATGCCTGCTTGCAAAGCTGAAGCTCTAACTGCTACACTATTTCAGATTTCTTGTGTAGCTGATATTTTCCTATTTAACTCCTTCAGATATTTAAGCTATGCTAAGCATAGGTGAACGAAGTGCACATCCTCTCATCTATGCGGAAACTGTATTGCGGCCCAATATATATATATATATATATATATATATAAATGTATGTATGTATGGATCTGTTTTTGATTGAAAATACACCTCTTCGAAAAAGAAAAGTAAACCAAAAGTGCACTTTTGTGAAGATCGCTTCAATGAACCGCTCAGAAAACCGTAAACAATGTTTTGGCAGGGTAAGCCCCTGCACTGCCCATGGGGCCTGTGCCTCCACACCCCCTACTTAAATATTCCAATTCTGAGCTCGCACTACAATGGGGAAACAGGTAAATTCCCTTTCCCCACTGTTCCTTAAAGGGTTCATTGAACCATTCTCAAAAGTGTGTTGTGAAGTGCACTGGCAGTGGGTCTACTTCTCTTTCTTGAAGTAGTGTACTTTCATAGAAGAGAAGTAGAACCATATACGTATATATATATATATATATATATATATATATATATATATATATATATATATATGTGTGTGTGTGTGTGATTTAATGTTTTTTTTAATGGGATAACAGGTTTGGCATATTGTGTGAATTTTCAGATGTGTATATGAAGAATAGTTGATTTTAAGTCTGCACATCCTTTGGAAATTCATGCTAATACGAAAGCTGTTACTCTATCAACTTTGTGTGTGCTATATTTAAACTGTGTCCCTATTTGTCCCTCCAACATCTGTGTATTTGGCCAGTGTTTGTGCTCTCCGGGGTTAAGAGGTATCCTCTCTCCTTTTGAATTGCCGAACAGCAATTCTGGAGTACAGGGGGTGTGTGTATTTTGAGAGCTCTGGTCTCAGACACACACCCTTGCACTCATACACACAGATCGTGTCCGTGTAAGACTACAGCAGCACGCCTTCATTAATATTCACGGCGTGCTGCTGCTCTACACAGACACAATCCATTTTGTGCAAGAAAGCTTATTCTTGCACGGAAGTTTCATGAATCTAGGGATAGATCTATGGTCTTTATATAGCTGTCCTTCTCAATCAGTGTGTAAACCAAATTTATTGCAGGATAACTCCTAAATCCTTCTATACTGTTATCCCACACCACTGTTTGTAAAACAGACATGTTTCACAATCTACTCGCATGTCGGTACTACAATTGGCAGAGATCATCTTTCATTGATTAAAATGTTACTGGCTAAATGTGTTAAAGATATAGTTTACCCACAATACTGAGTATAGCATTTGCAGGCCTAAAGAGTAACCCTTGCACCTACGTGGGTAACAGTATTATTCAGAACTTACAAAGAATCAAAAACCTTGTTATGCTTCATTCTGTAAATGTGTTTATTTAAGAACCGTGAATATCATAAATATTATTACAGCTTCCAGTACATTGAATGTAATGTCACCCACACTGAAGTCAATACTTTCATGAAATGCCACAGAAAGTTTTCTGTGAATACTCAACTGTCTTGCATATCACTATCTGACTGTGTCAAATGCCTTTAGATTTTGAATAGTAAACCATAACAATAAAATAACCCTATACAAAATGTCTCCTCTGTTAACAGGCCCCTTTTTAAGTCTTTTTTCACCACTGCTTTCCACAGATCTGTGATGTCCCCAAGACACACTACAGTTACCGCCTCACTGCTGCTGACCTCATCAATGCAGCATAAGTTCATACTGGACACTGCAGCTGACTCCTGTATATGCATAATGAAAATTGAATCACTGTTTGTACACAATACGTCTTCCACATTTTCTCTTCGATAGATAATCCATGTCCAGATGAAACAGTACCTGTGTCAGAACAGTGCACAACTGCTACCCAAGAAAAGCTCCTACCCACCTTCAGCTTGTTTTTCCTGCAACTGAAAAAGGACTCAGTAGGCAGGCTACTTATTTTGACTTCCTGAAGTAGTGTCTGTAGAATATTATCCGTATCTTCCAGTACAGCTGAGGGAGCTTTCAATTCCACTGTATGATCAGAGCATCCATTCACCTCATTGTCTTACAAGTTATCATTGTCCTCCCATTGTACATAGCAGCACAATTGAAATTATTCATGGCTGTGGTAAGGGATGTTACCTGGTACACAGGCCAGATTTCCACACTCCCATCGTATAGCAGCACAATTGAAATTATTCATGGCTATGGTAAGAGATGTTACCTGGTACACAGGCCAGATTTCCACACTCTCATCGTATAGCAGCACAATTGAAATTATTCATGGCTATGTTAAGGGATGTTACCTGGTACACAGGCCAGATGTCCACACTGACCTGGCATGACTACCCCAGCGTAAAAAGTTAATCAACAATGTATGTAATAGATTATAGTGTATAGTAAAACAGCACAGCAAAACTGTATTGCCTGTGCTGTTGTCATAGTTGCATGTCATTTTATGAGATTTTCATTGAGGGAACTAGAAAGATATTCTGTTTTGCATGCACTTTTTTTCTTTCCAGGTTTGAGAAATGGAAAACTTTAAGGTATGGATGTGTAAAAATACTTTTATCATTGAATACCATGGGAAATAAGTAGTATATATTAGCTGTTCAGTTTCAGTAGGGTCCAGATAACATATGCAGATATGGGAGAGTGTCATACATGTTATTTCTAGTGAAATAACTATAGTGATATCTGGTAGGTCTACTATAATATTCTGAGAAGACAACCACAATTATGACAAGAACACCAAATAATGCTAACTACATTTACTGTGGAGTTTAGCATATTTCATTGGTTTTATTTCTATTTTTTTCATTTAGATATGTTCAGCTTAATGCCCAAGGATATGAGAAATATTAATACAATGAGATACCAGCATTTTGAAGAATCTCCCACAAGACTTTGTTTTACATGTAATGCAGAGGCACTTTAATACTCTGTACAATATGCATATATAACATCTGTAAATGATTGAAGTGGAATGTTCAAAATAAAAGTGAGTCTTATAATGAAAAACATATACAGTTGATTTGAGCAGTGAGTCACCATCATGCAGTTGTGAAGATTGGAGAAGATTCCTCTTGCCATGCAAACACGTGTTGCATTTTTCGCTGCTTTGATGGATGGAGGTGGAATAGCCTTCATAACTCGTATTCTGAAAACCCATTGTTTATATTGATAAAGACTCATGCAATGATCAGTGGAGACATCTGAAGACTGTTGCAAAACAGGTGCATGTACAGATACTGAAAACAGATCAATCATTACTTGCCTTGCTGCCATGTAGGAGAAGTAGGAGAACCATGTTAATCGGGCAGTGTACACAGTACCTAAAGAAAATAACTGATTGTTTATTTGGTGACAAATGAAAGTCTACAAAACCTTTCTGATGTACTAAAACAAGTATCATAATATGCATACACAGAAATACCAGCTGATCATGGTTTACCACTGATTGAGTCATCTGGTAAGCAGCAGTCACATGGATAAATACATCCCCTTCCACAACGAAAATATGGAAAGAAAAAACATCTGAGCACAGAGGGTTGGGAAAAAACAGACCTGCAGAAGGATGATGTCTGGGAAAGTACTGAAATGACATCTGAGAATACCAAAGAACATAAATACACAATCGAAGACTGTCTATCTTGTCAGTTAGTGATGTTATCGCAATGACACTACCAGAGGAACTGTTATACGGAGTCACAGAGGATGCAGAGAAATGGTCATTGCTTCCAGGTAACAGGCTGACAGCTCAGGAAGAATAGTCAGAAACAGTGGAAGATGAAGATGACACCTAGAGTAATTCATGGAATCAAACTGACATACAGAGACACAAATGACATTTCCACTTGTGAATGGCTCAATGATAGCATCATTAATGCATGCCAGTATTTACTTGCAGAAAGTCATCCATGTTATGGTGGTTTCATAGACACTGTGCTTCTTGCTCATAAGTCTGTGAGTGAAATTGATTCTGAAAAGATTATCCAGATTCATCATCTTGGGGCACACAGGGTTGTGTCAAGCAGGTGTGGTGCATGTATAACAGTCTATGACTCTTTACAATTCTCTGGCATCTCAGACACACTGAAAGAGCAGCTCATTAGAATGTATGCCCCATTATTTGTGGGCTAAAACCAAGTGCTTGACATTTAATTTTTGTGTAAAACATATAGGATCCAGTGCCTGGTCTTTTGTTGTGGCCAATGCTGTTGCTCCTGCAACTGAATCATGTTTGTCAAACATACACTTCATCCAAAGGGAAATGAGATAATATTTAATTCAATGCATTGATGAGAGAGGTGAAGATGTTTCCACACAAACTAGTGAAAAAAAAAGTGTAAGAAAGTACAGTTGACACTGCATTGGTTCTGCAACATATGTAAAGTGGATGATTGAATGCCATGTATGTAAAACATGGCTACATTTCACATGTGCTGGTGTTGCAAAGGATGACAGGTGTGTGAAAACCGCATAGATGTTCTTTTGCAATAGCTACAGCAAAAACAGCAGTGGAGTAGTGTGATGCACTAAAAACAAGTGTAATGTGATAGTGTTCAATCTCGCCATTTGTTCTTACACATGGGTTCGGAGCCGGTCCTCGGCTCCGTGTCGCTGCAAGCTCTGCATCGAGAAGAAGCTCGAGACAACCTAATACCCACAATCCCCCTCTGCCTTTACCTCAGATCTAGTTTGCCGCTGCTGCGTTCGCATCACTGGGATCTAGCTCGAGCAACTTCAGATAAGAAATAACTTTATTATTGTTATTTTTGACAAAAAAATTATTCTAAAAGTACTTTTTGGTGACATAGTGTATGTGTGTGTGGTAAGGTAGAAATACTCGGTACCGTTAAGTTTAATTAAACTTGTTAGAGTTTTTCGGGGCCTTCCACCCCTTACTTGAATTTGACAACCGGACTGACTTATATATCGGATTCGACCTTTTTTACTGGATTTGTCTACTCTACTGGACTTGACTTTTTTCTCTTACCTGTTTCTTCTTTAAGATGTCTGAGAAAATTAAATCAGGGTTTAAACGTTGCCAGTGTGGCCAAAAAATGTCAGTTACTGACAACCATAGTTCCTGTGTTCATTGCCTTGGCCCTCCACTTACAAGAGGACTGTTCAATTTGTCACTCTTTAGTGGGAGGGTCATGACAGATAGGCGAGGAAACTCATGGACAGGGGTTATTAAACCTTCCTTTCAGGAGGCTCTGGATGCTTCAGACCAGGCATCCAAATCCTCGAAGGAATCGAAGACGCCGGAGCCCAAGTCATCGGCCCGAGCTCTTCGAAAAGTTAGATCACCGGTTCCACAGACTTCGGGCCGAGTGTTCAACTGTTGTCAGTTCCCGAGCCTCGAGTCTTGGAACCGTGATGGAGCTCCCTCCTCGACTCTATTGAGGTCGGCTCTGTCTTCGGTTCCTTCGACCCGCTCTTCTTCTAAGCTGTCCGATATTGATGTGGATCGTGGTGCAGAAGTTATTGGAGCATTCGCCCTATCCAAACTTATTTCGTTTCCACCCAGTTGGTGTCAAAACTTGAAGGCCTCCCATTGTCTCCATCCATTCCTCCTCCGAGACCTGTCCAGTCTTTGGAGCCGGAAGAGGTTGATCTTCTGATTGTGGAGCCCTCGGTCCAGAACCGCCTTTCTCGGTCTGTTCCTCTCACCTCGACTCCCGGATCCGTACCGGAGTCTCGAGCCGACGATCTGTCCTGGTTCCGGGCCGAGAGTCGAACCGACGCCGGTTCTGACTCTTCCCTCGGGCCTCGGCGCGGATCGATTCGCCCGCCCTCGGGTCGATGCCTCGTGCCTGTCTCGGGATTCTTCCCATTTCTTCGAACTGGGAGATTCTTCGACTCGGGACCCGGGGCCTTCGATCTCATGAGGAAGGTGTTGTCTACCCAGACAACCACATCAGTAGAAGTAACCTCCTCCCCATAAAGGGCCGTTATCCTCCTCTGCACCCACGGCTACATCCAAGCGCCGAGCACCGGTGTCTCAGCCACCCCTGGAGGGTGCCCCTCTTCCTCGGAGGCTTCTTCGGATGCTCCAAGAAGTTCCGAGGAAAAGATTGTGTAAGAGGAGACACTTAGATTCTCCACAAGAATCTTTGACATCGGACACTGACTTAGATGAGTCAGAAGGGTCCCCAAAGTCACCCTCAGAGGATGTCTCTTTTCAGACATCCTGGAGATCCTAAAACAAAGAGGTGATTGGCAAGCCCTCCCCTTCTGAGGATGAGTCAGTTTTGCTGAAGGCATTCGTGCTCGCCTTCCTCCTCCTGGGTCACTCCGCCTTCGATGAATTAATGGAACTTATTGCTCGAAGGGCGGGAGGCTCCTGACACAGTGGAACCAGTCCCTAGGAAGCCTAATAAGTATATCACTGCACCCCAGGACAAGACGACTTGACAAAAGGAGTTCCAGTGGACGCTATGGTGGTGGCAGCGCCACGAAAAAGGAGATGTCGGAATCTTCTCATCTGTCCATCCCCTAATAAAGATTCTAGGACTATGGACAGGTATGGGAAGCGCATTTTTAGTTCAGCGGCTTTTTCCATGCGATCCCTGAACTATTTGACCCACTTTACACGACTACAGAGGGATCTAGTCAAAGAGTTGGGAGATACCCTTCAGGGTACTATAGATGCTGCTGTCTCAGAGAAAGTGACAGCGCAACTTAATACCCTTACATCCATTGTGAACTCGTCCATGAGGCTGATCTCTTACGCAGCCGAAGGTTCGAGTAGGGCAGCAGCTTCAGCGATTGCTCTTCGCAGACAATCCTGGATGCGCTTATGTTCATTTGCGGAAGCCTTAAAGTCTTCCTTTACTAACGCCCCATTTGACGGTGCCACTCTTTTTGGCCCCAAAGTAAAGGAGACCCTTACCGTGTGAGCAGGAGGGAAAGACTCTGTCTGCTGTCGGAGTCCGTTTTCCACCCCAACCAGACCGCACCCAAAGGGCAATGGTGGAAAAATGTGGTTTCAAAACCCCAAGGATCTTTCCCAGGCACACAGGGTGATGCCCCTTCTAGAGGCAGAGGAGGGGCAGAGGTGGAAGACGCCGCCTGGCGGCAGAGGGGTCCGCAGAATCAAGGTGACAGGGATACACTCCCTGGTAAACCTTTCCAGCACTCCTGAGAGGAGGCCCGACTGTCCTGCTCCTGGAGGCAGTCGGGTCGCTTAGCTTTAAACCCTCAAGCCTGGCAAAACATAACTACAGACAAGTGGGTAAAAAGCGTGGTTACCAGAGGTTACAATATACCATTTCTATCCTATCCCATTCCAAAGAAAAGACTCCCAGATGTACCGCCCATCTGAGAGAGCCAGCAGCTATAGAAATTTCAAAGCTGCTAGAAAAAGAGTCATCCAACCAGTCCCAGCGGACCAAAGAGGATTCGGAACTTACTCAAGGTTCTTTTTAGTTCCAAAGAAAACAGGGGACTGGAGGCCCATTCTGGACCTAAGCGACCTCAACACCTTCACAAGAAAGAAAAGTTCGAATGGTCACGCTCAATCGATCCTTCCATTCTTACAGAAGGACGACTGGATGTGCTCAATAGATCTGAAGGATGCATACTACCACATCAAAATGGCCAGGGCATCCAGAGATCATTTGCGCCCGGCTGGGTGCCAGTCACTTTCAGTTTCGAGCCCTGCCCTTTGGTCTGACCTCAGCCCCCAGGGTCTTCACCAAATGCATGGCAGTGGTAGCGTCTCACTTGAGACGCCTAGGATTCCAGGTGTTTCCGTATCTGGACGACTGGCTCCTTTCTGCCACCACCCAGCGTCAACTAGTACAGGCCAGAGACTACACTCTTCAACTGTGTATTCACCTAGGAATTTCCGTAAACTTCGAAAAATCCTTACTACAGCCATCACAGCGTATCTTGTTCATAGGAGCGGAATTAGATGCACATCAGTTAATTCTAAGACTTCCTCCAGAAAGGATACTTTCACTTCAGACTCACGTACGTCTTCTTCTCTTGTCCAGGAAATCCCCAGCAAAACTGGTACTGAAGGTTTTGGGTCTCATGTCAGCTTCTCTTATTGCAATACCCTTGGGAAGACTGCACATGAGAGTCCTACAATGGCTACTGTTTGCACAATGGTCGTTCCAACAACTACCTCTAACACACGAGATTCTTATAACGAACACATGCAAAACACACCTAAACTGGTGGCTTCAGACTTGCAACCTTTCCAAGGGGAGACCATTTGTGCTACCCACGCCTACAGTTACGGTGACCACGGACGCTTCCCTGATAGGGTGGGGGCATCTTTCAGGGACAGACAGTCCAAGGCTTAATGGACCAATTTAGAGTACAATCTGCACATCAATGTTCTAGAGTTGAGGGCAGTGTTTCTAGCGTTGCAACACTTTGCTCCCCTTCTTCCTCTGGGAACTATTGCAGTTCAGACGGACAACATGTTGGTAGTCTGGTACATAAACAAGCAAGGGGGAACCAAGTCCTATCAGCTATGCAGAGAGGCCATGAGAATCTGGCAGTGGGCGGAGTCCACGGGTCGCTTTCTGATAGCAACGCACATCCCGGGTCATCCAACATCATAGCCGACAGGCTGAGCAGAGCAATACTGTTACCGCACGAGTGGTCCCTAAAACAGTCAGTTGCGAAAAAGATTTTTTGCATGTGGGGCCAGCCTTCCTGCGACCTGTTTATGCCTCCAATGAACGCCAAATGCAGGAGCTACTTTGCCCTATTACCCTCCAGGGGAAGTCCCCAGGACGCACTGATTCACGATTGGCCCCGGTCTCCTGCACGCATTTCCTCCCTTCCCTGATCTCAAAGTTTCTCCAGAAAGCCAACAGCCTACACAGGACAATAATCCTCATTGCCCCATTCTGGTCTCACAAATTTGGTTCCCCTTCCTCATGACACATTGCATTCGGGGACCCTGGATCCTGGACCCAGAGCCAGATCTATTGACTCACTCGTCAGGGGCTCCCCACCCCTCGCTCTTGTCCCTCCATCTAGCAGCTTGGCTGCTCCAATTCCCAACTTAGCCATGTCTGATCTTCTTTCGCCTGCAGTTCAGAATATATTAGTGGCTTCTCATAAAGCTTCCACTACTAAAACGTATACTAGTAAATGGAAGCGCTTTGTATTCTGGGCGAATACACAGCAAGTGGACCCTGTTATAGCTCCTTTGAATAAAATATTAGAGTTTTTAACAGACTTGTTCCATCAGGGTGCTTCTCCTGCCACATTAAGAGTTCAATTGGCTGACATTTCTAATTTCCATGTGGAAGAATGTGGGGCTCCTGTTATGGCCCACAGACTTTGTAAAGCCTTTTTAAAAGGGGTTTTTCATATTAGACCACCAATTAGATCTCCTACGTCACCTTGGAGTCTAAACTTATTATTATCTAAGTTGATGCTGCCCCTTTGAACCAGCCTCCTCTTGCCCATTGAAATTTTTGTCGTGGAAGACTCTCTTTTGGTAGCCATTACATCCGCTAGGCGAGTATCTGAACTTCAAGCTCTCCATTAAACACCCTTATTTGATCTTTCACTCTGACAGAGTTTCTCTCGCACTAATTCATCCTTCCTTCCTAAAGTTTGTTCTATTAACAATATTAATCAGTCCATTGAATTACCCACTTTCTTCAAAAATCACTCCAATAAAATGGAGTATATGTTGCACAAATTAGATGTCCACAGACAACTAAGGTTTTACTTGGATAGAACAAAAGATCACAGGAAATCTGATCAACTTTTTGTAGCCTTTGCTGATAACAGAAAAGGAGTAGCGGTTACTAAGAGAACTCTTTCTAAGTGGTTAACTGATTGTATCATCTATGTCTATGATTCTTCAGATCAAACTCTTTTGCACAAACCCAAAGGACATTCCACAAGGTCAGTGTCTACATCCCTGGCTCATGCAGCTCGCCTACCACTAGACGCTATTTGTGCGGCTGCTACTTGGTCTAAGCCACATACATTTATTTCTCATTATAAGGTAGACAAGGTTTCTAGGGACAGGGCAACCTTTGGTTCCACTGTGCTCAAGAACGCCCTTCCGTGAGTTCCTCAGGAACAAGGATCTAGGACGCTACCCATGTGTAAGAACAAACGGAGATTGAACACTATCACATATAGAAGTTATGTCCTTACCATAACGTTCCATGTGGAGTGTTCATCTCGCCTTTGTTCTTACATTCCCACCCTCCCACCCTTAGGAAGAACGTTCAGTTTGGTGCCTGGTCTGGGGCATTCTGCTTCTGCATTGCAGTTGTTGTATATATAGTTAACATATATATATAGATATATAGTTATATATATAGATTCTTAGTTCTGTGCATATGTGATATTGGCATGAGTGTTCCCTCTCTGACTGCTGGTTTGCTTGCAAACTAGATCTGAGGTAAAGGCAGAGGGGGATTGTGGGTATTAGGTTGTCTCGAGCTTCTTCTCAATGCAGAGCTTGCAAGCGGCCGACACGGAGCCGAGGATCGGCTCCGGACCCATGTGTAAGAACAAAGGCGAGATGAACACTCCACATGGAACGTTATGGTAAGGACATAACTTCTATTTTTCATCTATGGCACTGTCCTACTTTGACATTACATTTCATGGCTTTGAACACTGTGGTTCTGTTGACCAGCCATACTGCCCATGTTATAGGGCAAAGACCTAGTAGCATTACTTGAGTGCTTACTTCTTGTCTTGATGGTAGTGCTCCACTGTCATATTGTATTTTACCTCATTTTGGCATATATTGCACTTTGCTATGTAAAATATCAGTATTTTGTATATTTCACTGATATAGTACAATGACTAGCAGTTCAGTCAAGCTAAAAACTGAAGCAGTGCTGGGAATTTCCCTAAACAAGCAGTGATGACTGGTGTAAAGGGAAACCCTAAGAATAGACCATAGCAACTATATACTTTCACTGGAGTAATGTACAAGATAGGAAAGTGAAGTAGTACTAGAAAGGCTACTCACAAAACAGAAACAAACGAAGACAAGCCAAAAATGTAATGTAGATGTAAGAGTGACATGCACATGGAATTGGACTGCATTGTGCAGTAGTGTACCTGCAAATGAAGGCAGATAAGTAACTCATGCCCTAAGGAAGCATCCAGTAGGAGTATAAATGTAGTCAGAATCATTGCAGATATATGCATAGTCATCAATGATGTGACACAAAAAATTGCACACTGTGTCATTGTGGCACAACATATATTTCAATGATGTGATGCAGAAATCAGTATGTGCAGTTCATTGTAAATAGTTTGTTTTTGAAGAGTGCTTTCAGTTGGTACTGGTATTACACTAAATGTTTTACACTTCTAGGGTTTGATGAGTAGGGTCTACTTCAGAAGACTGACAGCTTAAAACATGGAAACTCAAATGATCAAAAACTCAACATATAGAATGTAAAACAGAGTGAGAAGGTCACACAGAAAAAACAATCCGTAAAAACTAAATGAAAACTCCAGCCAAGCTAGAACTTCCACTCAAACCTATTGAATCAGAGGCACATGGGATATATGCAAATGACTTTTATGAACATCAGGTGTTTCATTTATGTGGCGATTCTGAATACCCATTACTTATTTCAAGCCACTTCAGTGGACAATTTCAGGTCAATAAAGCCAAGCCCCACTAGTGGTGGATATGCATATTTCAGCCTTGTTATGACCTCATCAGCACAACACAAGTAGATTGTTTGACTAAGCATAAGAAACACAGGGCTGTTATACCCATTACCATTATGGTGACTACAAAATATCCTGACTAACAAACGAAAACAATCAGTAAAAACTAAATGAAAACTCCAGCCAAGCTAGAACTTCCACTGAGTGACCTCTCAGACCTCTTGCATCAGAGGCACATGAGATATATGCAGATATCCCATCTGCCTCTGATTCAAGAGGTTTGAGAGGTCGTTCAGTAGAAATTCTAGCTTGGCTAAAATATAGAATGTGGAATTTTTCCCTTCAATGGTATTGTGTGTTCTGAGAGTTGGTATATATATAATTAACAGGGGGTGTGAGGGGCTGTGCCCTCCAGATCTCACATGGGGAGTGTAGGTGGCTTGCCCCCCTGCATGAAAAAATTATTCTGTATTTTGAGTTTTCGATCATTTGAGCTTCAGTCTTTTGAGCTGTTGGTCTTCTGAAGTAGACCCAGTGAGTAGGTAGTGCTGTCCTTTTTATACAGCTACATAGATGCGGAACTTTAACAAGCTTTGCTCACTCAATTTTATTACATACTTTTACAGCTTTGAATTGAGCAACTATTAACAGAATGCTGTGAATTCAGATGATCACTTTGATGTTATTACAGTATTATTACTGATGCTTTTTAAAATACTTGTTACCTACCTCAGTATTACTGTCCAGATGAGTGTTCTAAAGTGTGCACTACTACAGTTATGCACTGGTTAATGGTTTATTTTTTACTGCAAATATTGTGGGTACACGATACTATAAACTTCATGTTAACATATGTGTTTGTGTCAGTACTGCACTTGCATTTGATCAGTGTTATGAGTGTAAAAGGATATGTTGCACTGTTTCATGTAACAGTAGCAAATAACTCATTGGTGCTCACAGAAATATTCATGGTTGAAGCATCAGCAGTTGTATATTGTTTTAGAGAAATATGTATATCTACTTTGTATATTTACATGTTTTATTCTCACCAGTGGAACATATTCAGAAAAATAAATAGGTTGAAATATAAAACTTGTACATTTCATTTGTAAAATGTGTCCGTGTTTGTTTCCATTAAGACCTATTTCTGTTTGTGACATTTTTTTAAAAGTGATATACAAACCATTCTACATTTTCAATAATTATAGCAGTATCTTGAAGTTCCAAAGGTACAGCAGTATTGCATTATAATCAGTAATAATGTTTAGGAAGTAACAGGTCAAATGTTTGTCAGAGTGCAGTAATCTGCACAAGTTGTGTCTCTTACAGGTCAGGTTAGGTAAATCAGTGCTGCAGCAGCCATCAAGCTGACAAAGAAAGAACTCAAAAGTAATGTTGATGTGGCAATCAGTACTCCCTCATACATGGTGATGCACAATGGTGGCAGGTGTGAGTGTTATTTCCCGTTACAGCTGCAGTATGACACTTGGAAGTTTACACAGTGTATCCATACTGTATCCTTGGTGTTGTACAAAAGCCAGTATATCCTAACCTGACATATTCCAAACATTCCTACTGTACACCTTACATTTGTTAATATTCTCCCGTACTTGTTAGTACAGTCAGCATGATGCCCAGTAATATCAGCAGGATTTTGTGCTTTTTTTGCCTAGCACTACACACAGTTAAGTACCTCTTCCAGCTATAAAGTGGCTTTTGAACAAGTTCAAAAAAGGGCTGGTTATTCCTCCATTAAAGTACATGTACCAGCTATGTACTTATACACACAGGATTCCTTTTCTTATGTGTGCCATCATATAGGATATGCAAGGATGTTATTAAAAATATCATTATTATGCCCCCAGTCTGTCATTGAGACCTAAACTTTGTTCATAAAAGGTCACACTGTCTCCTTTGAATGCACTTCATTACTCTGATAAGTTACGGTTATGGAAAACTCATTTTTGTGTGTTGGACATAACTATGAAGGTGCCAGAATTGTAGGCCTTGTCTTGTAAGATTTTTTATTTTATTGGCAAAGACATATTTTTTTCCATATTTCAGTTTAAAGTTGTTATGGAATCAAGTTAACTTACATCAAATCACCTATTGCTGTGTAGGCTAGAATGTACATCACTTTAATATACTTTATTGCAAAATTATTGACAGGAAAACCCCAGACAAGGATGTTTACCATTGTGCAAGTGTAAGGTTTACTTGCAGTTAGTTTTTATGCATTTCCAGGGAAATAAAGGAGATGATACATTTGAGTTGCACTGCTGGGTGTGTAGCCATATTTGCAGATGTTTGTTTTGCTCACTTTTCAATGTATGGGAGATTTTTGCTTAAAAAGTTGACAGATGGAGTTCTTACTCGTATATAAATTGAACTGTATAACTGACAGTAATGCTGTTATGTCTACTTGTGCACTGTTTAATTCAAAAGCTGGATATGACCATTTGTGTTTTAATACCACATCAGAGTATATTGATAAGAAAAGTGATCTATGTAGTAAGACAACAGTGAAACATACTTGCACACACAGATAAAATAGCAAACCATGCAAAAAGTAAGTAAAGTGAGTTCACCATGTTACACGTTTAAGTTTTCAGCATTTTACAAATTCACTGAAAAAAATGGTGAATTAAGGAACATTTACTTCTGCAAAGCAATGGAAGAGACATTAATGAATCAGGACTTTTGGCATCACATCAGATATGTTGTAGAGAACCGTCTACAAACTATTTTCACCCTTGTTAGTTCCTACCATTGGGATCTGGCTTCTATTTTAATAATCCATGCTTCATGAAGGACAAAGTAAAGTCTGAAAACTGGGATTCAACTTACATTTCGCTAAGAATAATTTTGAGTGATGATACATCATCATATTGACAGAGCACAGCATTATCAAGTCATCAATAAATGCACCATCTGTGCTACCAGGACCTGATATTATCCTCAGCCAAAAGCAAAACGTCCATCTCCTTCCCAAATAGAGAAAAGGAAATGGTCATTCATGCCAGTGTACCATGAAGGGTCTGGAGTCGATTCCCAAGGATGACGGTCCTTTTCTCTGATAGTATTTATCCACTTTATATCTGTGCTAAAGGGATGGGGAAATATTATTATCCAAAGTAAAGTAGTACATCTCCTTCATAAAAGAGAAGTGGTCATATCTGATCTGTTCATTCTCCCTCAACAAATGGGTTACAGATCCAATCCCGGGATCCGAGTCTGTTGCATACTATACTTTTTGGTTCAACTTTCAAGTTCCTTTTTCCACTCACAATGCCCTAGTCCTTCCCCAGTACCTCAGATCTTGTTTGTTACCAAAGCAGTCACACACAGGATCATTGTGTCTCAGCGATTTTTCAGGTATTTCAATTTGTTTTTATAAGTAAACTTCTTAGGCAGTTCTTTCTTGCTCTCTTTACTATAATTTACAGCTTATTCAACTGTCCTTTACTACTCCTGTCCTAAGACTTCTTAATTAACTTTCTAAACTAGTTACTTTTCCTGCGTTAGAACTCCTTACTATTACCTCTCCCCTATACTTCTTTTCTATACGCTTATCCCTTTATGTCTTTTAATAAGTAATTATAGAAAGTGTTTCCTACCTTCTCTTAGCCTATAGAACACAGTCTCACTGTATAACTGATCGCCTCCGGCCTCTCTCTGCTATACCCTGCTCCGTGCCCTCTTGGGATCACTCCTCCCCTACCCCAATTCCCACCCACCCCAGTAGTCTTAACCTTATACTTCTCTTACCACACCCTCCCTCATCTTACCAATCCTACTGCCAAGCTGTTTACTAAAGTATCCACACCCATCCCAGTTATCTATTACTTCTATAAGCCACTCCTTATCGTAACTTACCACACCCCTTCTTCCTTCAGCCACTAACAATTTGTTCTCTCCTCTCTTTACTCTTCTCATTCATTACCTCCTTGCTTTCTACATCTCTACTCAACTCCTAAAACTTTTTATACATAATCTCTAAAGATGCCTTTAAGAGTAAAACAAACATTACCAAATCCATACTCATAACCATACTATCAACTGCCCTGACCTATGCCTATATCCTCACCTCCTTTGAAGAACCATACTGCTACCATTTAACTACTCTCCTAAACAGACAGCAATATATACTTCTATACTACCGATTAGTCAAATTAACATCAACTCAACTCCCAGTTATCTACTACCTAAATACCATAGGCTTTCCCACATTAAGTACAATATACCCACAGTAAAGAAAGTGAAATATCTAACCAACTTTATTAATAACTCTGCATTAAGACTCATTAAACCCTCCTTAAAAGATGGTGACATCCACCCTAACCCTGGCCCTACAAATCCACCTACCCTAATAACCCAGCCCATACTCCCCATCTCTTTCCTAATAGGACATCTGAATATCCGCAGCCTTAATAATAAAGTAACTCATCTCCATGCCCTTTTAGATACCCATAGCTTTGACATCCTCTGTCTGACAGAAACATGGTTAAAACCTGAGACCAAAGATAATGAAATCATTCCCCAAGGGTATAATGTACTGAGACAAGACCGTATAAAAAGTAAGGATGGGGGAGTAGCAGCCTTATTCAAAGACGGACTTCAGATCTCCACTTTACCTTTCTACCCATCTCAAGATAGTAAGGCAGAAGTACTTATCACCAGATTTCAAATCAACCAAAACAAATCTCTATATATCATCTGCATCTACCTACCACCGGTAATAATATCAGTACTATAGAGTGTATTCTAAGCTGGGTGTCCTCAACTTACCCCAAGAAACTATTATACTTGGTGATTTTAATACTGATTGGAAAACTGTCAATGCTGATAATCCTACCTCCCATATCAACCTTCATGGCTTCAGTCAAACTTATCACCTCTACAACCAGAATCAATAAACCAAACAAAAAGAGAGCACCCTAGACTGGATACTTATAAATAGACAAAAACAAACTTACAATGTAGGAACTCTACCTGATGATGTTAGTGATCATACTTTACCCTACATCCTTAGGCATAAAAATGATATCTCAAATCCCCATATACATAATTGTACGTACCAACAAACACTTCAACCCAGTATCATTCCAAAATGAACTAAGTGCCTGTGACTGTAACCCTTTAAAAACTCTACCACTTGAAAAGGCTGTCAATTATCTAAACTCTAAATTCCTATCTATCCTTGACAGGCATGCACCCAAAAGGTCCATCAGAATGACGGCCAAACCAGTCCCCTGGCTTTCCAAAGAAACCAGACAAAAAATCTTACTTAGGAATAAATCCTGGGCTAAGTGGAGAGCTAACAAACATATTTCTGATCAACAAATTTTTAAGCAACTAAGAAATAGTACAAAAAAGGCAATACTCATGGATGAAAAGAACTACTACTGTAAACTACAGCAAAATCACCAAAACAACCCCCAGAAGTTCTGGTCTAGTATCAATAAACTCCTTTCCCCAGGGCACTCTCGTACACCTACCCCACTTCAGGCAGACTCAGATACCCCACATCAAACTGCCAATGCCTTCAACTCCTTTACAGAAACCATACAAGCACTAGCTAGTCAACTTACTCTAGACAAGCCTTCCCACCTCCATACCCAGCACTCTACCAGCATTCTATATGCAACCAATCTCTACCGCTCTCATCTACAAACTTATTCAAAAACTTCAGCCTTGTACTCCTGCTGACCAGCTACCTTCTGAATACCTCCAAAAAGCAGCCAAAGTAATTTCATATCCCATATCCATCCCCATAAACAGAACCATTAAGGAAGGAATCATTCCAGACATCTGGAAAATCTCCCATATTATCCCCCTTCACAAAGGTGGTAATTCAAATGATTACTCTACTGGCCAATAGCTCTTTTATCACCCTTATCAAAAATCATGGAAAAATGCATTCACCAACAACTTTTAAACCATTTAACTCAAAATAACACAATAGCTAAGTGCCAGCATGGTTTTAGGCCATCACATAGCACCACTACTGCCCTGTTATCCTTTACAGATGTTATAAATAGAAATCGCAATAACAACAACCTCTCATCTGCACTCTTTATTGACCTCTCACAAGCTTTTGACATGGTAAACCATACACTTCTTATCAACATTCTTGAATCCTTTTCCCTTGACTCTCTGGCTATTAAATGGTTCATGTCCTACCTAACCAATAGACAACAAGCAGTTCTCTGGGAAAATAATATATCATCCCTTCTACCAGTCACCCTTTGAGTCCCTCAAGGCTCTATTCTAGGCCCACTCCTTTTTTCTCTCTATCAACGACCTCCATGTAGCAATCCCACAAGCCACCTGCATTCAATATGCAGATGATTCAACATTAATATGCTCGGCAAGCTCCCCATCTGAACTACATTCTCTGACTCAGAATGTATTCAACACAGTTGAAACATGGTTCACAAAACGTTGCCTCCTTCTCAGTGCTAAAAAAACAAGCTCCTTCTCTTTACACCACACGTAAGTCCTCCCTATAGATTTCTCTGTCATTTCCAGTAATCGCACAGCCATATACCCGACTCTACCACCAAGTTGTTAGGAATTACTATTGACAATAGCCTTACGCTTGATATCCACATAAATAATACCATAAAACTGTCAACAGAAAAATAGGCTCCTTATATCGAATCAAAACTTTCCTAACTCCAATAGCCAGAACCAAGATTGCACACTCCCATTTAATTTCAACTCTTCTATATGCCTGTCCCATATACACTAACCTCAAAAAAAATAACCTTGTCAAACTAGCTCATGCCTACAACAGCATCGTCAGATTTGCCACTGGCAATCCCTTTAGAACTCACCACTGTTTAAATCTAATGCAGCTAGGCTGGCTTGAACCTCAAAACCAACTGAATATCTCCCAACTAACCATTGCCCACAAGATATTTTATCAACCTAACAGCACTCCTATACTATCTAATCTCATAATCCCCTATAAAAATCTAAACTCCCTACGCTCTTCTAGCAAACTTCTAGCTAGCATAACCAAGACTAACAACACAGCTGGTGATTCCCTGTTTTCTAACACAGTGGGAAAAAACTGGAACCTACTCCCCAATGAACTAACGTCACTTTCTTCCTTGCCTCTCTTTAAACAAAACCTCAAAAGACACCTTAAAACACACTGGTTATACCCCTGCAGTAACCCTGACTAGCCTTCTGGTTTTGCTAATATTATTTCCGCCTACTATATATTCCAAACTCTAATGCATACTTTTTGAAGCAGAACAGGAACTGGTGAACACAATAGAACATATTGGTGGAATCTATCCTGTTGATTATCACAAAACATTCTTATTTTCATAATTTTATCATACCCTTTTGTTGCTTTTATTTATGTAAATAATGTAACACATACTTTTGTCACTTTTATATTAGTGTAAATACCATCTTTTATCTCCATTTTTTATTCACTGCTTCTTGTATTTTTTATTGAACTACTTTCATTTACTATGTATCAACTATGATTTGCATCCTTTGTATTCTATTTCAAATTTATAATCAAATTGTTTACTACTGGAGCTTTTCTCCTCAGGCCTCTACTGAAAATGGAAATATATCCAGTTAGACTAGCCCGGTTAACAAATGTAAAATAAAAATAAAGTAAATAAAAAATAATCCTCCCTATTAGGTCTTCAATTTTTACACGTCAGGATATTTTCTTATAGCAATTTCTTAAATTTACCATGGGTGGCATTTTCTATTTCTGTATTTTTTTTTCCTTCCTGCCCTAAGGATAATTCTTAATTACCATTGTTGGTAATTTTTTTTGTGTGTATACAGATATATATATGTGTGTGTGTGTGTGTGTGTGTGTGTATGTAAGTACACACATATAAAATCTTGAATCTTGTTAATTTTCATTTTTTCTTTGATGTACTGTCATGGCCGACAAACCAATAGGAACTTCTGTTGGGCACAAAATCGCTAACTCACATGCCCACAAGGAATGTGTCTATTGAATAGGAGCAGCTCATTCAAATACAAACTGCTCAGTGTGCGCAGCTTTCAATATGAGTGCTGTAGCTGACAGACGCAGTAAACTTATTCTTAAGGGTTTACTATGTCTGTCAGCTACAGCTCTCATATTGAAAGCTGCAGACAGTAAACTTATTCTTAAGGGTTTACTTCCTCCCCAAACATCTTCTTCAGGGGCTAAAACTCCAGGTAAGACCAGTAAAGCTCCTTCTGAACATAGGAAGAATTCACCACTGAAGTCTTCCAGGACTTATTTGGAACTGCCTCATGAAATTTCATATTTGATCTAACTTCTTCGGACTCTGATATGAACTCAAGATCCAAAATCTGTGGATTCTAAACCATTGGATCCAATTATCATATCAGCAAGGCCTACAACTCAGACTACGGATCCCAAATCCTGGTGTCCAAAGCCTAGTACGTCCTGCACTCTTACAGCTCATGCCCAAGAGTTTTTTTGATCCAATCTCCATCAGGCTCCATTCCCCTTTCCCAGACATCCGTACCATCTAACAGGTCCTCTAGAAGTCTTTCTGAAGTAGTTGTGGACAGGATAATGCAAAACTTCCTCAGAGCTCAGATCAAGATGGATGTTACCTTGGCTCCATCCCATATTGGATATGTGAGTCTACCTGCTACCACTCGCACAGTTTTCATGCCTTCTCTGAATCGGCCTTCGATTTCAGAGCCCCAGGATCTGACAGCTCAGAGTTCCAGACCTGGATCCCAACAGAATTAGTTCCTCGACTTTATCCCTGACTAGCTCTGCTCCTATGCCTTCAGATTGGAACAGGTCCCAGATCCATCATGTACTTCATATGTGTGGCTGCAACTTGGGTCAATCCTCATATCTTTATTACTCATTACAAAATGGATCTGGTTTCTAGGGGAAGAGCATCCTTAAGCTGCACTGTGCTCACGAATATCCTTCCTCTGAGTACACCCAGAATTTTAGGGAGCTGGGGACTCTGCCCTAACTATTGAGGATTGAATGAGAATTGACATCAGATAAAGAAGTTATGTACTCATCACACCGTCAGTGTTATCCGTTTTCATTCTTCCTCAACCCCCCTTCCATCAACCCTCAACATTTTTCACAATTGATTTATGGAAGAAGAAGAAGTTATAAGGGCACCAATGATGTCCTTCCTTTCACTGTTGCAGTCTTCTTTACATCTGGGATTTCCTGCCAAGGGTAGACCAACATCCGACCAGTATACCATAGCCTAATGTTGCTTTAAGGTACACCAAACCACAAGTATACTTGCGTAGTGTAGGGCATAAAGGTGATGTCTGGATGTGTACCTTCCTTACACTTGTTTGCTGCCAGTCCAAATGAATCCGTTAATCATTGGTCTGAATGCCTACATCCGTTATCTGCAGTTGGAATGGATTTCTGTTCCCCGGTTGAATGCCTATGCGTGTTGCTAAAGTCCAAGCTGTAGCAGATAAGTACCCCATTGTGTTTTGTTTTTTTCTTGGCTTTTTTGTTGCTGCTAAGGTTAATGTTATCCAGGAAGGGTAAATGCTAGTGCCGTAGATAGTTTCTCCATATAGTCCGCCATGACGAGTGTCTCTTTTGCCTAGGAGCTTTGCACAACCATACAAACTGTTCGATCTGTCAGGCTTTTGTACCAGAAACCTTTTGTAGTAGGTTGTCTTCCTGTTAAAGATACAATGTAAAGCACTTCCTGCCACGAGTGTCTGCCATTAAGGAAGAAGAAGGTGAAAAAGGCAAGACTGAACTCTTCTGATGTCCAGTTTATGCTGGGTGCATCTTCTGAGGTTGCTGAGAACCCTAAGGCTTGCTTGGTTGTGTTGTCAGATGCCTCTTCCATGACCGAGTTGGAGGGTGGCGAGGATCTGGCGCACAGCACATCTGAAGAGGCTTTGCAGGCATCTATTTTTTACATTCAGGGGGACCCAGAGCTGATTCATTATGATGGCCCTGGGGGGGGGGGGTATTCCACAGATTCTCATTAGGGAAGAGTTTCCTACTGTGATTATTGAATGCCATCCTGTCTCTAAGCATTCAACGTTTTATAGGGTGGACATTATTTTAAAGAAGAAACAGAAAACTAAGCATGTTTCTCCCGCTCGTACTGATCCACAGATTTAGTGGCAGGCCTTTACTCGGGGGTTGTTTAATGCTTTAATGGCAGTAAAACCTCCTTAGGGTTTCTGTTCCTGTTCCTGTTCCTCCTTGGTCCTGCAGTCCTGTTAAAAGGCCCAGAGAAGAGGCTGCATCTGAAGATGAGTCTGCTTCTAAGGAGGATTCCTTGGCTTATTCCACTCAAATTCCTTCTCCTTTAAACAGTGGGTCAGAGGAGGAGTGTAACAGTCCTGATACTTCTTTTGAAGAAATTCCCTTCTGGGACAGTTTCTAAGATGATGGATTTTTTTTAAAATGCGATTTTGATCAGGATTCTGATATCCATCGGAAGTATTATGAGTTGCTGCAGATGGATTTTCCAATACCTTTTGCTATTCCTCCTGTTTTGACTGCTTTGTTTGATGTTTTTTTCTAATGCCTGTAAAGCTCCTGATTCTCTGCACCTTGATCCTAAAAAAGCTGATAGGCTTTATAGGGTGCTTGAGTATTTTAATTTCTTGTAGAAATAATGTTCTGCTGATCCTTCAGTGGTGTCTTAGCCTTTGACAAGCCTTTTCATTTGCTTCCTTCATCCAAATAACTGCCTTCTGATAAAGACAGTAAAACCAGGGGATGTCTAGGTAAGAAGGTTTACACTTTTGGTACTCTGGCATTTTGGGCTATTGATTATCAGACTCATTTGTCCAGCTATGTTTTGGCTCTTCATTCTCAGGACAGTCAGCTTATTTTCAATCTCCCTGACTCTGAGGATAAATATTATGCTCTTTGGATGGGTTTCATCTCAAATGGTTTGCCATTCTATTCAGTATAGCTATGCAGCAGCAAATGCTTCTTCTACTGCTGCTTCCAGTTATATTATAAGTTATTCTTGGCTTAGGCTTCAGGCTTTGCCTGATGACATCAATGCTAAGCTGATGTGTATTCCTGTTGATAATAAACTTTGGTTTGGGGAAGCAGCAGCTGGGTTGTTTAATTCTCTTTAGGGCAAAATGAAGACCTTGCAGGAAGTCAAACGTGTTTGTTTTTCCATGCCTAAATTTCAAAGAAACTACCCCAGTAAGCCAGCTTTTGTTTGCAGGCAGTCTTGTCCTCCTCCTAAGAAAAAAAGGGGTGGCAAGCAGGTTCCACCTGCTAAGGTCACTCATGCTACAGGGAATCAAAAGTTGCCCTTTCCAGATAAACCAAGTGCTGTACGAGTATCAGTCCTTTCCCAGTCACATTCCTCTTTTTGTTCACCTGTCTCTGTCTTCCATCATGGCTTCTGATTAATCAGGATTCTTGGGTTCTGTCCATTAGTTGCCAAGGGTAATTCATGGTGTGGAAATCCCATCCCCCTTTTATGGGCACTCCTCAGCCTCCTCACAAACAACTTTTTTTCCCCAGAGATTCTTTGAGACATTTTGCCTCAGGGTACTATTTGAAAGGTTACTGTGCCCCAAAGGGGAAGGGGTTTTACTCAAGAATGCTTGTAATGACCAGAAAAGAGGATACTGGGAGGCCAATTCTAGACCTTTCTTCTGAAAAAAATTTTTGAAGGTGTCATCCTTTCGGATGTAGTGTCTCTTCAGACTCAGTTTCCTCTTTTGATCCCTAAGGCTGAGATGGTGTCTTTGGTTCTGCTTACGTACATATTACTATCCATCCTCTATTTAAGATTTTTTTGCATTTCTATGTTGCTTCCTTGCATTTTCAGTTCTCTGCTTTGCCTTTTGCCTTTGTACTGCCCCAAGGGTATTCACCAAATGTCTAGCTGTTGTGATTACTTTTTGCAAGCTTCAAGGGGTGCAAATCTTTCCTTACTTGGACAATCTGATTCTGGTATTCTCTCCAGAGATGGTGTTGAAAATTTTTCATTTTGCCATTTCTCTTCTTCAGAGCCTGGGGTTCACAGTACACTTCAAAAGGGCTTCTCTGACTCCTTCTCAGGATCATGTCTTTCTGGGTTGCAGGATTCAGACAGTACCCATAATGGCTGTGAGAAATTTGATGAGATGGGATAATGCCAGCTGTGTTTGGGACAGTAGGGCAATAAATGTGCAAAATATACCAGCGTAGCCAGCTGAAATTTCATTAAGAATTATATGCCATTTGTATAAAGAAATATATCTCATCTGTATCTGAAACTGAAAATGTCTTTGTGAAGTTGCTTGTGTGGAAAATGTGTTAGAACTGTATGTCATTTGAACATCAAACTGACTTGTACAGGTGCTTTTGCCTCAAAATATTTTAAAGTGGTTTGTGTTAAGATAATGTATTAACAGTGGGTCCTGCTGGACAGGGAAGCAGTTAAACATTTATCTTGTTTCTTTTTTTAAGAAATATCAGGGAGATGTGAATGAACTATTAAAGTCAATAAAATCTTATCTCTCAGTTGTGAAGGAAGGCAAAGACAGAATGTCTACTGGAATAGTTTTTCTCTATGGTTTGTCCCTGCAGGAGCAGTAATTGTTTTATGACATCCTGAAAACTGCACCAGATCTGAGTAATACTCTGTTTCACATGAGGGTGAAGAAATCCTGTCTAAACTTCAAAAGGAATACTGTGGGAACCTAGAGTCATGTGACCAGAGATGTGGTCATTCTGTTTAGTCATCCTGGATATTATATTTTAGATATTACTAGGGGAAATCTATGAGTACAGCATAGTCTGTGTTGAGGCCTGACACCGGAAGGATTATGCACCATCATCTGCCTTGCTTGCTCTTGAGTAAGTTGTTAGAAAACAGTATTGTTTAGGGCAGTCAGGAATATTTAGCAAGATTAGTTTATTTCTGTTTTTCTTTACTGCCTAAGACTGTTCAACAATTATTTCAATATTTCTTGTGAAGAGAACTCTGTGTTTACTGTACATATATATTTAGTATTTTCATGTGTTTTGTTTATTGTTAAATATATTTAAACCTTTTATTGTGGCTGGTCCTTTTAGAAAATATTCAAACTTTGAGACTCCTTATACTTATTTCATGTGACTGTGTGGGATGTCTCTGAAGGCCTAAGCTGTCTTGGTCAAACTACTTCTATTTGTATTGATATTAATATTGCACAGTATTAATTGGATATCCTTTGTAAGGGCCTTAAAGTAAGTGATTAAATAGGGTGACTGGTGGCAGTGATTGAACTACCTTATAGTCTGGGAAGAGGGGGCACAGTGGGTAAACCTGTGCCAGCCTCGCCCAGATTTTTTTGAGCTACTTGGGGCAGGGACATAAAGCAGTTTGACAGAAGGGGTGCTGGAGGACTTGACTTGGTCACTTGGCTGAGGACTTGAGCCTGTAGCTGTGCTAGTGGGGAGCCTTATTGGGGCCTTGGAGGGATACAAATATAAAGCGATCCAGACCCTGGGCTGAGTGTTCTCCTAGTGTGCTCCTAAGGGAAATTGTGTTTGATGCAGAGAGATCTGCATCTGTAAATACTGTATCTATTTTCCCCAATGTGAACATTCCCTCACTGGTGTCAGTGGACAGGATTGAGGACCATCATAATGGCATCCTTACCTTCTGCAAAATCCTTAAAACTTGTTTCCTTTCTCTAAACTCTTCTTCCTCTGGCCTCCATTACAGCCAGGGACTTTCTGAGAGTTATGGGGTTTATGGCAGCCACCATTCCTATACTCCTCCTGACCAGAGTCCACATGAGGAAGTATCAGTTGTTTCTGAAGTCAGTGTGGTTTCTACATGCTCATCCTTCAGTGTTTGTTGTTTCTCTTGTTCCCTGTCTGAAGAAGGAACTTCTCTGGTGGATTCAGCAGTTGTCTTTAAATCCAGGGCTCACCTTTCAGCCTCCTCTTTCAGCTCAGGAACTGTTTTCAGATGCTTCAGACATGGGATGAGGAGCTGCTTTTGGCTCCCAAGAAGTACAGAGAGGATGATCACCTCTTCAGCAGAAGGAGCACATCAGTGTCAAAGAGGTACAAGCTCTTATGTTGGCTCTGCAGGCCCTTCATCCTCTTTTTCTACAGGGACTGTCAAAGTATTCACAGACAGTACCACAGTGATGTGGTATGTAAACAAACATGGAGGAACAAGAACTTATCTTCTTTGCCAGATGACACAGTTTGGGATGCTGGTGTCAGGTATCAAGTGACTCTTCAGGCAGTTCATATCCCTTCAGAGTGAACATTATAGCCGACACTGAGCAGAGCCTTATCTCAATCCCAGGAATGGATGCTTCACAGGGATGTGTTTATGGACATTGTCCACCAATGGTGTACTCCAGAAGTAGTTTGGTTTGCCTATACTCTGAACACACAGCTTTCTTTGTTTTGTGACATAGTCCCAGGTCCTCTGGTGTGGCAGTGATATGCTGTCTATTTTATTGGGAATGGGATGTTTCTGTATGGATTTCCTCCCCTTCCTCTCATTCAAAAAGTCCTGTTCAAAATAGAACAGAATGCTCCCAAAGTCTTGGGGACTCCATTTTGACCCCGACAGCATTGGTTCCCTGTTCCTCTATCATCACAAGTCACCTCACAGGGTGGGCCTTCTCAAACAAGACATAGGATCTCTCCTCCATCCCTACCTGTCCGCTCTTCAATTGACAATGTTGGTAATAGTAATCTGATTCCTCATAGACACCTATTTTTGAGGACATGCTGTGGCTCCTGCAGTAGGGCAGAAAGCCCAGTACTAGGAAATCCTTCTTATCCAAATGGAAGTGTTTTTTTTTTTTTTTAGTGCCTGTCTCGTAACCTGGACCCACTTACCGTGGATGTTCCTTAGTTTCTCTTTTATCTGTTTGAGTTGCTAAATGCTGGTTTGGCCCATCAGTTAAGAACCCGTTATCAGCTATCTTTGCTTGTCTGCCTTAATCTCCTCTTTCAGCTTGTAGATTTCAGGCTAAACAATTTCTAAAAGGTGTCCTTCATAGGAGACCTCCCAGGAAGCTTGTTCCCTCTCCCTGGGATCTTAATTTTGTTTTGGAGAAGTTGAATCTGGATCCTTCGGAGCCTGCTGCTTCAGCTACTTTGCAGCATTGTTCTTACTTCTGCCAAACAGATGAGTGAAGTACATGCCATTATGGCTTGTCCTCCTTTTTTAGTATTTCATAAGGACAGGGATGGGTGTCTTTACATAGTAAGCCTTTTTTATGCATAAGGTGGTTAATGAGTTGTCACTTAATCAGTCTATTAGTTTTCCTACTTTTTTCCCCTATACAAAATCTGCCAGTGAGAGGATGCTGCATACTTTGGATGTGCATAGGCAACTCAGATTGTATTGGAATAACAGTAAAGGGAGGAGGAAGGAACAGTGCCTCCCTCTACAAAGCCTCCTGGCTATGTCCATGTATTACTTAACTTAAGCTCTCCTATCCCCTCCCCTACTTACCTATGAACAACTACCAAGCTATTCACTGTTATGCCCTACAGTACTAAAATTCTAACAGCTATTTTGTTTTTCTAGACTGAATGTATCTCCTAATCCTTGCTATTTGTAATGTATCTAATTGCTGAAAAGTGTTCCGACTGTCTCTATAGTTCAATGTGAATATCTGATTGAAGTATAATGTACTGTGTTTTGTTTTTACAATCTGGAGTTTTTCTCCCCGGGCCTCCGCTGAAAATGGACCTAGTCCAGTCGGAATTTCCCAGTCAACAAATGTAAAATAAAAAATAAAGGTATTAGAAAATCTGATCAGTTTGTTTGTTTTTCATCGTAGGTCAATAGGATTAGCTGTATCCAAGCCAGGTATTTCTTATTGGATTTCAAAGGCTTTTTATTTTTGTTACACTTTTCATGGCAAGAGCCTTTCTTCTTCTGTGAAGGCTCATTCAACTAGAGCTGTGGCTTCTTCTGGTGCTTTTTTCAAGGGGTTGGATACTAATTCTAGTCTTGAAGCTGCTGCCTGAACTTCTATGCATACGTTTACCAATCACTACAAATTGGATGATGTGTGCAAAGGTAGAGATGGTTTTGTTACAGCCATTCTTCATGGCTTTGTAGAGGGATGCACTGTTCCTTCCTCCTCCCAGGTTTGTTCTTGAGCTTTGGCAGTCTCCCACATGGAAGGAATACTGCAACAGTGAATGGAAGGACATAGTACAGTTGTGTAAAATCTGACCATAACAATATATGTCCTTTCCTTCACTGTTGCAGTATTCTCTCACTACCTCCATCCCCCAGTCCTCCTCCTGCATGGATGTACAGTTTAGATCCTGGCATTTATTACACTGGTCTCCTACTGGGGCAGTCAGTTCTGAGAAAGCTATATACAGACATCACCACTGTGCCCTGTGCCAAGCGAAAAGCATACTTGTGAAATTCGGCATACCTTAAAGAAACAGTAGGCTTTTGTATACTGGCCGGACAGACATCAACGGCAACCCTTGTCTTCTATCAGGATGTTATGGTAATATTTCTGACATTATGTCAACCAGCAAACAAGATTTGAGGTATATTAGGGTTGGCACCCTATGGGTAAGGGAGGAGCTCAAGAGCTTTTGGTAGCCACGAGCTACAATAATGGCCAAGTCAGATCCAGAGATCAGATGTGAACCCACCTGTTGAGCAAGAATGAAAATGGTCAACAGAGATGGAATGTCATGGTGATTACAATAACTTATTTTTGCTTGTTAATGGCCAAAAAGTCAGGGGACATTATACCAGTATTGGTTCTAAGCAGACTAAAATCCAAATGGTCATGGTCCAGTCCATTGTGCCATTTCTAAGCAAGGACCATTGGATGTCCTCCCTAGATCTTCAGGATGTGTATTATCAAAGCAAAACTGGACAGGCAGTCCTGTAGACACTTACACTCTCAGATGGGAGCCAGTCATTACCAATTCAGACTCCTGTCCTTTGGACTCAACACAGCCCCCAGGGTGTAAACCAAATGTATGGGTGTGGTGGCAGCTCAGCTGAGGCTATAAGGATTCTGATTGTTTCCATACCCAGACGACTGGCTCCTCACCACCACACCATGCATCTCCTACAACAATCCATGGACTATTTGCTCCACATTTCTCACTCACTGGGGATAACACTCAAGTATGCCAGATCAAATCTGACACCAGTACAGATCTTGGATTGTATTGGTGCACATATGAATGCAGCAATGCAAATTGCCTCTTTGCCTACTCATCACATAGATACACTCATGTCTCAGGTTCTTCTGATTCTATCCCATCCATCTTCTCTAGCCAAAGTAATTTTAGTTATGTATTTTATTTCACTTTGACATTTGTTAACCAGGTATGTCAGACTGAGCATGTGCCCTTTTCCAATGGACAGCTGGGGAGAAAAGCTGCATACAGAGCAACTGTAAAGCAAAAATAACACCAAGTACAGAAAATTTCAGATACATGACAGATGCTAAGTACAGAACTAACTCTACATACATAACAATATAATACAAGATAAGATACAAGAGAAGAAGTCAAGATATATGGAAAAAAAGATGTTTGTGCATGGCCGCTACGTGTGTTAGAAGTTAAACTTGTGTAATGAAGTGTGGAAATGAACATGCACACACAGTTTTCCAAATAAGTACATTTTCATAGTTCATTGTAGAAGTTTCACTTCTAACATGCATGGTGGCCATGCACATATTTTTTATCCATTTACTTTCTAAATGTCTAGGTTTGTAAGAGCAATAATTAAAAAATAATTAAAAATATAACAATTTTCCCTATTTTTGGGCCTTTGTCCCCCATAAGGTATGGCTTTCTACAGATTTCTGAGGATGAGAGGTATGAGTAGCACTTGTCACCCTAACTCAGTCAGCACCCCTGGGAGAGCTGACAAAACCATTTAATAACTTAGCTGTTAGCTTTGCAAAACATGACATCATTAGCCAGCCTTTACAGCAGTAATTTTATCTCAATGTTTTTTGAGCAGTTCTCCCTGACTAATGCACAAGACAGGTTAATACCATAATACCATGAACTACTGACAAGCCATTCATTACATTTGCCTACACCCAGCACATGTAAAGAGAGTGACAACATCCTCCTTTCAATGGAATAGTGGACCTAACATAGGCAAAGCAAGAGATATGGGACAAATAAGAAAGGTCCTGTTCTTCTTCAGTAATAATGCCTCTGATTCACCCAAAAACCACATGGAGGAAAAAAATAAATATTATACATTTGAAGAAAATAGTTATAACCGTGATTAAAGAAAGTAGTCTACACAAAAGAGGGTGTATCCCCTACTACATGTTAAACCAATCACATAAGTGATGAACTTGTTAATCTCCCAAAACAGTCACCAAAATAAGCTGAGCTCTGGTTTCAAAGCAAGTGTATTCTATTTGCTCTGAGGCTTCCTGTTCATTCAGCTGTTAGTTTGTATTTTCACTGAAATACTCAAGCAGGACTTAGGTTGCAATCCAGGAGGGTTGGTGTGTTACTATTAGTAATCACAAGCATGCTATTCTGTTTTTTTTTAATGTTATACTTTGTATGGTTTGTTTTAGTACTTAAAACTCTGGCCTTACAGTGTAGGTAGCTGCCCGTTCAGTTCTGTGGTATGGGAATTGTTTTCCAATTGTTAGTTGTCAGGGGAGGGGGTTCGCAGGACTGGCCTGTTTTTGTTGGTGGTGTCCTGTAGAGGTAATGGGCAAGTGTTTGACAGTTTGCAGGAAAACAGTTTTTAGCTTTTTTTTCTTTATTTAAGGTGACAATCATTAGTGTGTGTCTGTGTGTTTGAAAAGCTAAACTGTGTGCATATGTGTGTGTGTGTTTGAAAAGCTGAAGTAGAGTAGGGAAGTCAAACTCAGCCCTACAGATGGAGTCAGACTTACGTACTTCCATTTTACTTTTGAGTTTCACATTATGGCTAAATGAGCCATAAGAAGTGTCACTTCAAAAAGCTTAATTATTCATGCTTTAGGGTGTATGGCAGCAGTGAAAGTTCTACTTCCTTTAGCATGCAACTTTATATGTATCTTTCAGTGGAGTCTAGCTGCTCAGTAGTCTATTTTTCAACAACTCTTATCTCTTCCAATCAAGCTTTCAACAATATGCAAACACCATATTCAGTGGTGGATCCAGTCAGATGATATTTACTTAGGTGTATCCTTTGTTTTACCACCCCCAATGGCTACATCGAATACGTAAACCTCCCAATTGGTGAGCATTACCTGGGAAGAACAGTCAAAGGCATGTGGTCCTCCAAGAGACCAATTCACATATCAGCAACCTGGAGATGAGAGCAGTCATAGCTTTGCAGGAATTTCATGATGCTGTTCCTCTAGGGCCTGTTGTGATTCAAATCAACAAGTCTGTAGTCTGATACATCAAAAAGCAAAGGGGAGCCCATTCTTAACCGCTCTGCTGAGAAGGTATGAGAGTGTGGCAATAGGCGATCTCCAACTGCTTTCTATCTGCAATGTACATTCAGGACAATCCAACATACCAGGGGAGAAACTCAGCAGGTTCATTTTACTACCTCATGAGTAGTCTCTCAGTCAGTGGTGTATAAATTTTTCTGTCATTGAGGCCGTCCTTGCTGTGACCTCTTTTTTTCTCCCACAGCAACAAGGGCAACAGGTATTTTGCACTGATCCACATTTGGCCATCCAGTCTCCTTTATGCTTATCCCCCACTTCCTTTGTTCCTCAAATTTCTACAGAAAGCATTTATGTTGGACTTCCAAGATGGCTGCACAATAAGTAGCAGCTTAACTCCAGGTCTTCCAGTATGAAAACAGAAACTCAACAGAGAAGGCCAGTAGACTTTTAATTTTGGGTAAATATCAGTAATGGTTGAGTAGTGTACTGCCTGGATGCCAGGAAAAAAGAAATACAGAGCATCTGGAAAAGAATCGGCTACAAAGAGTGAAGAAGATACAGTAACTGTGGAAAGTTCTGCAGCTGTTCCACAAAAAGCAATGAAATCTCCAGACATAATTTCCAGCTACCTACAGGAACATATAAGAGAACTGCACACAGACCTGTAAAACAAACGAAGGATGATAGAGTATATTAACATAAACAATACAAGGCCTTAAAAATGGAAAAAAGTGTAAACAGATATTCAGATGAGGTGATAAAGCTGCAAAAATGCAGATTTTTAAATGAAGATAGCAGTAGCTGAATATGAGACTGCTTAGAAAGAGATTTTCAAAAAATAATTGAAGTGCAGGACACAGCATGTAGGGAAAACTGGAGATTTTCAGCTGTAACAGAGAAGCTGAAGGGAACATACTACATTAATTTTATAAAAGCACAAATAAGCAACTGAAGTATTCCACAGCATTAGTTAGATGAAAGGGCACATTGTGTGTATGCTTCAAACCTGGCTGTGAGAAAGCAACCTAGACCTTTAATGGCAGAGATGCAATCCTACCAGCATAAGGTGCTTATTCTGACAAACCTGTGCCAAAGGTTGAAATACTAAAAGTGGGAGACAGCAGAGTGTTTGTTGATAATGATTGCTCATTGTACCCCAGGCAGAAGAGGAGTAAACTCAGTCCACTATTCAGGGAATGTTGAGATGCAGGTGTGAGATTTAAAGTGCTGTACCAAGCTGTCTTCAAGTTATTTTTTCATGGAGGGACAATATCATTTCTAGATGAAGTACATAATTAGGATGAAATACCAAAAGTTTGTCCAACAAAAAGTAGTTGTGAAACAGAAGGCAATTCTGCTTCTTGTTCTAGTAATAAATACAACAGAGAGACTGTATCCATGCAACAATTTCCACTGTTTCAATGGAAAATGTAGGAGAGAAGGCCGGAGCTTAAGAGTTGAGTAGAAGATTTGAGAGTACATTGGAAATGAAGCAGAGACAGGATTTGGCAGATGGAGATGAACAGTAATAAAGCCAGTAACTTAATGCAGTATTACACTGCAATAATTATATTTGTGAAATATGACAGAGCAAGGCCATCTAGACATATTGGACTTTTTCAGAATGTGTTGAATTTGTGGGGGTGTGCCCTACTTCATGTCAGTAAGATTTGGATAAATGCTTTGTGGAGGGGAAGAGAAGGGAGAAATTGAACTGTAAGTAAAGAAAACAGTTCCTTTTCTTAATAGTACTATGCTTGTGGTGTATGGTTTTCTTTGTATGCTGTAAAAGAAAATTTTCTCAGGTATGTGTAAGTTTAATAGGGATTGTAAGTAGGTGCTGCTGTTCATTTGTTTTTTTTTCATTCTTCCGGCCTTCTCTGTTTACTGTTCACTTTTAAGAAACATAGGCACTGAAATGTCACAAAGAAAGACAAAGCCTGGTTAAAAGAGCATGACAAAAGAACAATTAATCTGCTTTTTCTCATTCCTGCTTGGGGGAATGACTGGATTAAGTACCTTACATTGGTTTAGTAACAAAGTTTAAGAGAAAGCAAGTAAATCAAAAAGAATACTGAATATTATGACACTTTTTTTCTAGCAAATGAATGTATGCTTAATAACAAGTCGGTATCTGGCCATCATGCCTCCATGGAAACAGTATGATAAAGAGAAATTAACTGTCTGGTTCTCATTGCTCCATGGAAACAATCTGATAATGTTAAATTGGCTGTCTGGTTCTCATGTCTCCATTGAGTCAATCTGACAAGCAGAAATGGGTTACAGTCTGGTGGAGAGTGGTTGGCTGGTGAAAAAAGAGAACTGGCTAGTAGATAATGTTCTCTGAAAGCATTCTGGTGTTTTCACTGCTAGGAGAGCTATACAGATAAGTCAAAACCAGTTAGCAGCTAGTAGAAGCACAAGTTGCACCATGCTTCTTAGCATGGACAACTTTTCTTTTAGGTTAACAGAGGTCTGTGAGTGTAGCTGTCAGTTTGGGACATTTGTTCCTATTACAAGCTGAAAACTTCAATATTTGAAATTGTACATAGTTTTGTGTGTTACTGTTCAATAAATATGGGGGTTGTTTTTTGTTTGAAGGTTTTCAATACAACCAATACATTTGTAAGATGTGACATATTTTGAAATGGATATGAGAAGAAGCCACTATAGAAGTTATAGAAGAACTGTAACCAGCGTGTGCCATATAGACAGAGAAAAAGTTTGTAAAACAAAAAAGCTCACATAGTGAACAGTCACCAACAACACTCTAATTTCTATGCAGAGTAGACTGTTAGTTCATCAATGAAGGGAATAAAAATGCAGACTGCAGATATCACATAAAAACAGAGAATTTATAAATTCCAAACAGGAAAAAATGCCAATTATATAAAAAAAGGTCAAACGCTGTCATTCATTCAACCATGGACTTATCCAGAACCATTTTGCTTGCATATAAAAATAATTTCTATTTAAAAATCAGGCAGTCATGTGATTGTTCAGTGGATACCACATTTGAAATGATTGGAATTGTGCCCCCATATATGTTAACCTGGTTATATACCAATGGGAAAAGAAGTATGTTGTAAAATCTGATTTAAGAGAGAGAATGGAATGCCTACTTTGTTTCTGGATGATATGTTCATCCTTTGGAAGGGTAGAGAACAATAAAGAGAAGAAGTTATTACCTACATCAACAATATTAACCTTTTTGTAAGATTTAAACCAGAGCCCCACTGACAATCAGATTGACTATCTGGAAGTGACAATCTACAGAGATATGGGTCAAGGCTGTACAGAAAAGGAGTTCAACAGCCGTCACCCTGGATACACAAACATGAACATTTTCAAAGGTCAATTAGTGAGAGCATCCATAATGAGTTACAACAGGGTCAAGTTCCAGATGGGACTAAATAAATTAATTTATATTTTCTGAGAAAGTGGATATGCAAGAGATGTAGTATACAAAATTAGTGTGGAATTACTAATGGATGGGGCACTAAATAAAATCTACTATTAGGTATGACACGAGGGTAGTGCCCCGAGACACCAGGACAAAATACAATCAGGAAAGGGTTTACATCAAGTCTGTGGTGTTATAATTGGATAGCTACACCAAAGAAAAAAAAAGGATATATTTATTAGAAACTAGAATATATTTTGGGGTAATGATGATATCTTTATGACCACTGTTGAAACTCCAAGATTTGTCTATATGAGTGGGAAGAAGTTAAATTTTTGATTGGAACACCCCAAGATAAAAACAATGTATAGCAACAAGGGCACCAAACATTATAGTGCATGCAGCCAATGTAGATATATTTCAGAAGAACAGAAAAACAGTATAGATAACCCACTAGAGTAGTACATTTTGTAGATGGGAATTGTAACACCAGAGGAATAGTGTATATAGCAATTTTCTCAAGCCATAAATATTTCTGTAGTGGAAAGACAGAAAGGCAGTCTTGTGAACATATTTATGAACATTTACATACAACTGCCAAAAGCAACACAAGCAGTGCCCTTTATGGACACAGAGACATGTGACCCACATTTACAAAGTGTAAGTTTGGTATTTTAGAAACAATACCTAAGAGCATCAGGGGGGCAGTTAGGAAACACAGGTAGAGAAAAGGGAGCTCATTTGGCAGCTCAGGATGAATGCCATGTCAGTTCTTAGTTTAAATGAGAAGACCTCATTGACACCAATACTGAAACTATTATCAGCTGATGTATAAATGAAGAGAAATAACTAAGCAAAACATAACAAGGTTTATTTGGATCCCTACTTTAAAAATGGAGTTTGAGAAGGTAACACAGAATGATTAAAATGTTTATTGTATACAACTTGCATGATTGTTTGCTATTTACTTTTTAAAAGTGATTAACACACAATATATAAGGGTTGGCTAGAAATACCTATTTACTACATTTTTTATTCATTTGTTTTATAACATAATACTTTACAGGATGTTTTAGGCTGGTTAATATCTGTTGTCTTGTAACTTGTGGTAAAATGCATGTTATATGGTTAAATGTAACATTGTCTGTTTAAAACTTTCAAATGTAGGATCAATTGAACAATAACATGACTGCATGATTTTTAAATAGAAAGAGGTGTTAGATGTAAGTAAAATGGTTGTGAAGAAGTCCATGGTTGAGTAGACAAAAGTGTTTGACCGTTTTTATGTAATTGGCAAGTCTTCATTTTATGTGACATCTGGAGTCTGTATTTTTATTCATTCCAGTGACTAACAGTGTATAGTATATAACATTTCCACCTGTCCACCAGAGTATGCATGTAACACAAAAGCTGGAACTAGACATAGTGGGACTTGTGATGGCCTCTCAACCCTAGGCGAGTACTGAAGGAGCCTCAATCCTCACCACTGACACCAGTGAGAGGCGGCCACTAAAAACAGGAATGGATTTACTCATTATTTTGAAATTCAGCTGTTTGCACCAAGCAGAATTTCTTGTAATAGCATACAGAACATGATCTAGACCTGGGAATGGGCTCTGTGTTTCTCTCCAGACCCCAAACAAGACTTGACACTGACCACTTTGGAGCACTGTGTCCCAGTTGTAAGTAGCTGACACACCCACACTAGTTTTTTTTATTGTCATGTACACACAGTCTTGGGAAAAGCTGGCAGAGATTTACTAGATATGCCACTCTGCCAAGACTATAAGGTAATCATGCTGACACCAGCCAGCTACTCTAAAGCTTTTGCAAGGGTATCCAATTACTGAGTAAAAGTAGCTGTAATACAAATGGTATAGTGTGACCAAAGCAGAAAGTTTTGCAGGGTGGTCACAGTGTCACTAAAATAAGCATAAGCACTTTCAAGATATGAAAACATTCTCTATAAGACCAGGCACAATGAAAGGCATAGAAAAATGAAAATAGAAAACATCAAAACACTGAATATCTAGTTACAGGAAAGGACAGAGTTTTAATCACAGGTGCTATAAGAAATAACATGGATAGATTTACATAGATACAGGAAAACAATACTTAACTAATGTCACTATATTTTCCTGTCTAAAGAAGTGTTCCCTATTTAACTGAAATAATTCAGCAAGGCAAAATGAAGTGCTGGGATGCTTTCTTCCAAAAGGCAAGATGATATTTTACCTGACTAACTGCAATAACTGTCAAAGATCTTTACTTGTCATGTTCCCAAAAATCAAAACAAAACAGAAAGAGTTCAGTCCTTTCACTGCTGGTTTTGAAATGACATCACATCTGTTACAGCATCTGAAAGCTATAGAACAATTTCAAGAACTACCATTCTTCCCTTCTAGAATTCTCTGTTAAAACATATGCATTTAATCAGTTATAATAATGTCTGACATACAAGGACATGTGTTCTGTGTCCAGCAAGACCCGCCATCAAAATATTTTCAAAATAAGCAACTCCACAACTACATTTTAATACAAGCAACTGTGCAGATCAGAGGAATAGTGAAATTACATAAAATTCTTTACAAAACTCCAGTGGGCTATGCTAGCATATTTACACATGCACTGTCATATTCTCCATGGCACAGATGACATTACATCACATCATCACGGGACTAATAATTATTGAATGCAGTGATGCTTTCTGTACTGTCTTTTAATGTGAATGGTATATAGATAAATATAAAAAAGGAATAATGAAGTGTATCAAAAAATTTGAGTGAAAAAAACATGTTACAGGAGACACACTTGGAAAGAACTGAGAATGTGAATTTGATGGTTATTAAGGGGAATATGTGAGCTAAAGGAAAACAGGAGTACTTCTATTAATTGCAACAGCAGCTCATCTGGAAGAAGATAAAAACAAGGATAGTAATGGAAGATTTGTAGTGCTAAGGGCTACTGGCAAGGGAGATGGATTACAGTGAGATGTATTTATATTCACCAAAAACTGCTGTAATGGAGCTTAATGAAACTCTGGGAGAAATGATCAGTTTTCAGCAAGGGATATTACTTGTATGTAAGGACTGGAATTTGATTTGCAGCAATGAAGATGTGTTTGCGTGGCCCAGATGGGAAAGTATAACAAATTTATGAAAATATTCGGCATGGAAGATGTGAATTCATTAGCAGGAGTTTGTATGGAATTTACATATTATTCATAAAGATATACAAACTGGGCTGGACTACACAGATTTTACATTTCATAGGAACATGTACATTTAATTGAAGGTATTCATATGCACCCAATAACTATTTGAGACCATGTGCCAATAATAACTAAAATAAAAACATAGTGTTATGAAATAAAAATGAGACACTGGTGGTTTCCCACCTATCTGTTGAAAACAAAGGGATGTAATGAATGGGCAGTGCAGATTATTCAGTAACTATTTGAAAGAATAGAAATTACTTCTGAAAGTATAGTTATGGAGTAGCTTAAACTTAAGCTGGAGTTTAAAAATAGAGTGGAAATGAAAGGGAGCTATGGTTAAGAAGTAACAAGAAATATTTGGATGTACTGATAAATGCTAGAGTATTGATAAATAGGGATACTCTCACAGAACAAGAAGAGGATCAACTGCAGAATGCTAAACAGAAATTAATGGATTGGTGTGGTAATATACAGGAATGTATAAATATTGCTGTTAAGCAACTGTTTTGGGATAATAAAAGTGGAGCACAACAACTTTTAGAACAACGACTCAACCTACAGAAATGAGAAAGGGCTTTCACCAAGCTTAGAGAGTCTATAACAAGGAAGGTAACAAGAAATCATGTAGAGGTATTAGAAATATTTTAGAAATTCTGTAAAAGTCTGCATAAAGCAGATAGATATGGAAAAGAAGAAAAGATACAAATGGAAATGTTTATAGAAGAAGTAAATATGCCAAGGTTAGAGGTAGATGAGGCTCAGTTACTAATGGTTAGGATAGGAGGAGATGAGATAACTGTTGTGGTATATAACCAGTCTACAAGAGACCTCACAGTTATAGATGTTATTCCTGTAGAAGTATGGAAGATAGGAGGGAAAAAAACTGATGACACCTGAAAGGTTTTGTTTAACAGTATTTTAAGAGGAGGAGAAGCACCAACATCATGTAAAAAAGCAGCAGTAGCTGTAATAGCTAAAGAAGATAAAGGTCCATGAGATCCAGCTTCATGCAGGCCCATTTCAACACTAAACCATGAATATAAATTGTCCATGTCTATAATGGCTAAAAGTAGAGCAAAAGTAATGCCAAACATGACAGACAGTAATCAGTGTGGTTTTGTGGAGGGGAGACTAACATTTGAGAACAGTAACAGAACACTGATGATCTAGAGGGAAACAGAATGCCATTGTTGTTGATGGGTCTTGATTTAGAGAAAGCATTTGGGAGAGTAAGTTTGCAGTTTTTGAGCAGGGCAATGGAAGCATTTGCATTTCCTGAAAAAAATGTATGGTTGATTTGGAGAATAAATAAGGGATGGGAGGCAAAAAGTAAAGTGGGTGGGGTTGTCTGTGATAATTTATGCTTGAGCAGATGAACCAGGCAGGGATATCTGCTTTCCCTTGTGTTGTTTGCATTATATTTAGAACCACTGGCAAAGAAAATAAGGGCCTCAGAAATTCAAGGATGTAATTGGCATGTTAGTCCATAAAAGATGTCTCTGTTTGAAGATGATATTTTATACATGACAAAGCCAGAAACAGACATTACAGTGTTGTGGAACATTTTGAGACAGTTTCATATCTTTTCTGGATACCAAATCAATGAAACTAAAAACGGAAAAGGCAGTAATGGTAATTTATGTACCCAGATATGAATTGGTTTGACAATATCCATATTTAGGGGGACATGATAAGATGAAGTATTTAGGAGTATGGATTAGAAAGTGTTCTGGTGTGGCAGCTGAGAATATGTGGGAAGAAAGAAAGCAAAAGATAATTGAAAAACTGAGAAAATGGAAGCTTTGTTATAGGTATATGGATAGTAAGATATAAAAAGTTGAAATGTTTTTAGTCCCTTTAATCTTTTATCTAGGTTGGCCATATTTGTATCAACCAGAGGAGAATCATGGATAGCAATAATAAAGAGTTGAAGGACTTTATCTGGGAGGGAAAGATGGCAAGAGTCAAATGGGATAAGCTGATTCTTCCATTTAAACGCTGCCGATTGGGATTGCCCAATTTGAAATGGTATTTCAGAGCTGCACAGCTAAGGCTTTTATACATAGCACAAGCAGAAAACTCTAACTCAAAGTAGAAAGGGATGATGAGGAAACGGGGGAAGGTCAAGAAACAAGCAGAGACAGATTTTGGATGCAAGCCCTTGAGAATAACAATAGTCATGCAGAATATTGTATGTATAAAGTATCAGAAAGTATGTGTACAAGGAGATTCTGCCGAGAGGGATGACTACAATTAGGGACATAGGCAATAGGCAAGAAGGGGCTTGAATTTATTGTCGAAAACTGGCAAAAGAACCATAGTATTGGGATCAAAGAAGTAGAGAGGAAAGATGATAGAATGGGAATATGCCAAGAATTTGCTTAGACTTTACAGATTGCCTTCCCTATGAAAGATTGATATCAGAGTGTGGCAAAGAGAAAGAACTGTGGGGTGTCCTTAAGGGCAGACCGGCAGTGATAGATTTTTTAGTACAATGTACAACAGGAGCTACCAGTAAAAAAAGGAATAATTAGTAGAGCATAAAAAATATTGCACGATAACTATAAGAATCAATCAGAGGAAGTTAGAAGGGATTAGGAGGAGAGATTGGATAAGTAATTCATAAAGAAACCATGGATGGCTGCATATATGTCTCCCAAATATGCCACAAAATATAGAAGATTCAGGATTTCTGCTTGGAAATGTTTACATGGGTAATTTTTGTACCCCAAGTACACTCCAGAGAATGTTACACTGAAATAGACAGGAAGTATTGCAGGTGTGATGGGGAAGCAAGAGATAACTGGGAATATATTTCCTGGGAGTGAGGTGAGCTGGTGGACTTTTAGGAATTACCCTGCGGGATGCACTGTCAGAGATCATGAGTGGACAGACTGGTCTGACAAGGGAGATAACTTTTTTGAGGTATGATACAGAATTTTAATTGCATAGACATGAGAAGGACTTGGTGTGTCTACTTATGGTGGCTGCCAACAAAGCAATTACTAGGAAATGAAAATCAAAATGTAAAACAGCTATAGTAGAAGTAGTGAATATAGTAACAGAGATAAAACAACTAGAATTGAGATCTTTAGAAAAGGTAGGAGCAAACTATATAGGAGAAATGAGAATTGTGGGAATAAGACATACAGGAGATGAATGAGGTTTAAAAGAAGGCAGGGGTTAAATGAGCTAGGTAATGTTTGACTGAAAATGACTGGGTAGATTAGATTAATGATGTATAATGTTTGCAACTGGGATTGAGTCAGTATGGTTTGTAATGTAAAATGACGGCAACTAGGATTGTGTTGGTGTGGTGTGTTTTCATTTATATCAATGTATGATTGCCTATGTTGTAAGTGATGGTGTAATAAATATAATAAAGATGTTTCTTGTTTAAAAAAGGGCAGGAAAGGAAAAAGTTATGTAATGCTGTATGAAATACAGCAATATATGTGAGATATGTTTGTATATGTAAACTTGTTAATACTGTTTGGTTGCTTTCATATAAATGTAAATTTGCCTGTGTCAAAAGTGATAATTCAATTAATGTGTTTAAAAAAAATTGGTTGAAGAGCTCAGTCCTCATGTTTGCTCCATTATGATCTCACCAGTTGTGGTTCCCCTTCCTTTGCTCTCATCTTTGTTATCCTCCCTGGATACTGGACCCAACTCTAAATTTTCTTTCACACATCTCATGGAAGAGCCATCCCAATATCCTAGCCCTTGAACTAACCACATGGTTTTTCCATTTCCAGTAATAGCCAGACAGCCCAGGCTTCCCTCCCCAGTATGTACCACTTTAATTTCCTCGCAAAAAGACTCCACCAAAAAGGGTGACAAGAGCAAATGGAAAAGATTTCCCTTTGGGCATTAATAAACAATGCTGACCCTGTTACTGCCCCCTGTTTCTCATGTTCTTGATTTTCTGGCTGCGTTTTTCAAACATTAAACTACAGATGGCAGCCATATCAGATTTTCATACAGCAGATAAAAATTATTCATCGGATATTGTAAATTTTATGGTGTTCCATGACATGTGTGTTTGGATCAGATCCTTGGGTCTGACGCGACTGCTTTTTACAACTTGTGGCTATAGCAAACTCTTGAATTCCTAACTTACCCATGATGCTGTAGGCCCCTCTGTATCTTAGGTCTGATTTGCAGCCTTCAGATATGGACATGGTCACTGTCAACTGTCGAGCAGTTAGTAGGTTAAAAGAGTTTTTGACTGTATACCTATTCCTTTTTTCATTATGTATCATGATAGTTACAAGCTATCGTCCCTTATCCTTACAGTTTTTTTACGCATATAGTTTAATAGCACCGTTGGTATTTTTCCTAACATTTTAGTATTCCAAACTGCCATTGTTAGTAGTTTTTTCTTTCCTTGCCTTACTAATATAGAAGAACAAGTGAAAAAGAAAACTTTTCTGCCTTATTCTTCTTCTTGTTTACCATAATGCCAGAAAAACCTTCCAGTTTCAAATAATATAAAGAGTCATGCCCACGAGTCTTGCACCTATTGTCTGGACTCTGCCTATTTGAAAGTTCTTTGTCAGATTTGTAAATCTCTGAATCCAAAGGCTTTAGTAGACTGGAAAAATGAAATAATTCTGAAGGGACTTCTCCCTGAAACCTTTTCAGAATCATGGGCTGGAGCCCAGTCCTCCAAGGCAGGGCAAAAAAGTTAATAAAAATCAGTCCATGAGCAGTCTGAGACTTGCACTATTTCTTTGGATCCAACAGGGAACCGACCCAGAAAATTTTGAAAGGCTTAGATCTCAGACCTCAGATCCAACTGTCATTGATGGCCTACCTCATTGGATCTGCTTCTCTCTGAGCCAAAATAACTCCCCTAGACTCATTATGCATCCTGTCAGGACCCAGTCCCCTCTGGGTAACCTTCCCACTCTTTAGAGAGCCACCAGCATTCTTGAACTCCCTCCTAAGCTTCTTCCCTTTCTTCCAGGTGTCTTACAGAGGCAGATGTATATAGGATGATGAGTAAATTTCTCTTGGCACAGATACAGATGGGAATTCTCCCTGTTTCTACCCCTTCAGGTCACCTCCACCACCCTTGGATCTGCCATCCCAGATGTCAGTGTGCCACGAGCCATATCACTGTACTGTACAGTGACAGTCAGCCCAAAGTCTCCTGGCTGCCCAACATGATATCCTTATTTCTTCTGATACTTATCTGGCCCCACTTACTGAAGAAGTCCCTATTTATTTTATTTATTTATATCAGTTTGGTGACCGGGGAAGTCCACTGGGCCAAAGAGCCCATTTTCAGTGGAGGCCCGGGGAGAAAAGCTCCATAATACAATGTTACAAGACATAATGATAACATTTAAGAAGTACAAATAAAATTCAAAGATAAAATTGATTTACATACAAAAGGTTGATTTTTTTTAAATCGTAGGTAGTATGCATTCAAGTTGGTAGTCCTTCAATTCAGTAACATAAGGTTGCATAGGGTTGGGAGTGGTTGTTAGTTACATTAGCAATGTGTGACTAAGAGAGAAATAAGAAAGGAATGAAGGTTAGCCAGGAGAGAAGGAAGAGGGCAGCTTGGGGGGTATAGAGTGAAGTGTGCAGTTACATTTTCGGTGAGTATGCAGGTAGGAGAGGAGTTGAGTTTTGAAGGAGTGTAGGTTGTCACAGGTCCTTAGGGCAGAGGGAAGGGCATTCCATTTTTTAGCAAGGGAAAAGGAGAGTAAAAGTTGACCGGCTGGGCCTTTGGGTTTGTGGATGGAAATAAGATTTTGGTTAGAAGATCTAAGGGGTCTGGGGGGTGTAAGGTTGGAGAATATTGGATAGTGCGGGGCAGAGGGTGGGTTGAAAGATTAATTTGTGGGCTGAGACAATTTGGAGGTAGTCTAGTTGATTGGGGAGTTCAAGCCAATTTAGAGTTTGTAGTGATGTGCAGTGATGAGAGAGGGAATTTGCCTTGGTGGCAAATTTGGAAATTTTATTGTAGCATACTTCCTTTGGAGGTTAGGGTAGAAGATAGATTTGTAAGCAGAGGGGCACCATATAGAAGAGATGGGAGGAGATATGTAGTGGCTAAGGTATGTCGAGTAGAGGGGGAGAGGAATTGATTATTTCTGTATAGTAGGCCGAGTTTTATATGGGTTTTTTTGATGTTAAGTTGGATATGGGTATTGAATTTTACGTGTTCATCGATTGTGACTCCTAGGAGTTTAGCGGAGGGAATGGTGTTAATGTTGGAGTTGTTAAGGCAAGAAATTTGAAATTAATTTTTTTTGGTGGTGGTGGATTTTGAGTGGGTGAAAAGAAGAATCTTAGTTTTGTTAGCGTTAAATGAGAGGTGATTTTCGTGCATCCATTTTTCCGTGGTTGTGAAGGCGGTTTGAGTTAGAGATGGAGTTCTTTAAAGCTGGAGCAGAGCAGATCAAAGTAGAGTCATCTGCGTATTGGACAATTTTGGTATTGGGAATAGCTTTGTGGAAATCATTAACGAAAATGTTAAATAGAAGAGGGCCAAGTATAGAGCCTTGGGAAACTCCTGTGGGGGTAGGAAGGAAGCTGGAGGAGGCTTGGCCCCATTTCATGGCTTGGGACCTGTCAGAAAGGTAGCTGGAAAACCAGGATAGAGTTTTTGGGGAGATGTTGAGGTTAGATAGATGGTTTAGTAGATGGGAGTGGGAGATGGTATCGAAAGCTTTAGATAGATCTAAGAAAACAGATGAAACTAAGTTACCAGACTCTCGAGCTGAATTGACAGAGTGTAAGAAGGAGAGAAGGGCTGTGTTTGTATTATGCCCAGGGCGGAAACCGTGTTGGGTAGGAGAGAGCAGCTGGTGTTCAGTTAGGAATGGCATGAGCTGCAGGTGGATGCATTTTTCAAGAATTTTTGAGATAGGAGAGAGGATGGCTATGGGACGGAAGTTAGAGAAGTTACAATTTTTGCCACCTTTGTGGAGTGGGAGAATAAAAGCAGAGTGCCATAGTTCGGGTACATAAAACCCGAGAAGAGATCTATTTCTCAGGATGCTAATAGGGAGAGCAATACTGTCGGAGGCAATTTTTAAGAAGAAGGAGGGGATGTTGTCAGGGGCATTAGTGCAAGGTTTGAGTTTGGAGAGAAGTTTTTTTTATAAAGTGGGTGGTTATGGATTTGAGTTTAAAGATAGGGGAAGAGGGAGGAGAGGATGTGGAGACTTGGGAAGAGGGGGTTGGGGGATGTTGTTGGGGAAGGTTTTGGTTAGCTCAGCAATAGAAGAGGTGAAGAAGGAGTTGAATAGATTGGCAATTTCTTGGTCAGATTTGCTAGTATCAGGGGAAGGGTTCTTTGTTGTACCAGGCTTAAGAAGAGAATTAATAAAATTCCAGAATTGTTTGGGTTTTTTGCATGATTTATTTGTAAATGGTTGTAGTGAGACTTTTTATCTCTTATGACATGTTTTTTGGCTAGCTTTCGTAACTGTTTGTATTTAAGTAAATATTCTGGTTGTTTATGATGGAGATAGTTTTTCCAAGATTTATCTCTTTGTTGCATAATTTTCTTGGCTTCTTGAGTAAGCCAAGGGGCAATCTTGGCTTTGACTCTTTTAGTACGGATTGGAGCTAAGGAGTTTAGGACAGAAAGGAATTTAGAGTTGAAGAAATTAACAGGTTTGTCTAGGGGTAGGGTTTTTAGTGGGTTCCAGTTAGTGATTTCGAGGGAGTCAGAGAAGGTGGAGGGGTTAAAGTTGGTTAAGTTGCGAGTGTGTAAGAGTTTGTGGGAGAAGGAGGAAGAGGGTGTTGTTCTATGGGTGAAGGCAGGGAGGTGGTCTCCTAGAGGGTCTGGAATGACACCAGATGCTGTGGTTCTGTTTGGATGAGACACCAGGATCCAGTCTAGGATGGTAGACCTTCACCCTAGTAAGTGAAAGTGCAAGAGGAGGCACTTAGACTCCCCTCAGCAGTCAAGCACAGATGATATTGATTTCAGTGAAGGGAAAGGGTCCTCAGAATCACCATCTGATGAGTTCTCCTTTGAAGAAATTTTTGGTGGGTGTACTGATAACCGTTCCTTTTCCTGGGTGATTCTACCCACTGATGAGCTCATTGAATTGACCTGTCAAGTGGTGTGGAAAGAACCTGATTTTATTGTGCTGATCCCCAAGAGACAACATAGGATCTTTTCAAAACCAAAGGGGAAAGAATTTTGGAGCAAAGGAGTACTAGTGAATGCTATGGTGGAGCTGTGGCCACAAAGAAGAAACTCATAGAGCCGAGTTCATCTGTTCATTCCCCTAAAAAAGAGTCTAGGGTGATGGAGAGATTACTAAAGTGTGTTTACAATTCAGTGACTTTCAGACTTAGATCACTGAGCTGTTTGACGCACTTCACCAGATTCAGAGGGATTTTATTAAAGATCTCTCCAAATTCCTCTCAGGAGCAGTAACCGCTGAGGCACAGACTTCTGTTACATCACAGCTGGCTACCTTACAGACAATTACTAATTCCCATGAGGCTTGTTTCACATGCAAGTGAAGATACCTGTAGGGCAGCAGGTTCAGGCATTTCTATTAGGAGACATTCCTGGATGAGCCGGTGTTATTTTGCGGAGCCCTTCAAGTTCCTCCTTTGTCAATGCTTCATCTGACAGAAGTTCCTTGCTTAGCCCTAAGGTGGGCATAGGTTTTGTGACTCCTCAAAGAACCTTCTTTAGGAATCAACAAGGTGGTCCAAAGATGTGGTTCAGAAGTCCCAGAGTCCTTTCCAAGATACATATTGAGATAGTTCACCTGGGGGCAGAGGAGGAGCTGTAACAGAAGATACTACCCATGTATCAGAGGAGGCCCACAAAACCAGGGGTCCAGTGATTCCTTTTATGGCAGACCATATCAGCACTCATGAAAGGAGGCCTTATTGTCCACCTCTGGAGGCACTTGAGAGTCATGTATCCCTGCACCAGAAAGTGTGGCTAGACATTACAGAAGATACATGGATCCAGAAGATTATTTCTAGAAGTTATGTAATTCCCTTATCCATACCCCCCCCTTAACAATAAACAACATTTCTGATGTTCCACCCAGTCAGATGAAAGTAGGAGCTCTAGAAATAGAAAAACTGCAAGAAAAAAAAGAGTAATCCAGGAGGTTCCCTCAGAACACAGACAATCCTGACCTTACTCAGTGTTCTTTTTAGTGCCAAAGAAAGCAGGGAACTGGAGGCCAATTCTGGATCTCAGCAAACTGAAGTAATCAGTGCAGTATACAAAGTTCTGAATGGCCATGTTTCAGTCTATTTTGCCTTTCTTACACAAGGATGATTGGATGTGCTCAATAGACCTTCCAGATACATACTGTCTCATAGAAATAAGTAGGCGATCCAGGAGAAAGGCACGCTTCAGTTGAGAGTCAGTCATTAGCAGTTCAGAGCATTGCCCTTTGGCCTCACCACAGCCCCCAGGGTGTTTATCAAATGCATGGCAGTAGTAGTGGCTCACTTGAGACAGCACAGAGTCTGACTGTTTCAGTCACACGTGTCATGATTCATTAAATAGACGCAGAGGCTTCTTGTGAATTCAGTTGTCTTTCATTAGATACACATATCAGGATGCATTGGTTCAGTACATTGGAATACTTTACTTGGATTTCTTATACTTCTCTGGTTCACTGTTACTTCAGTCACACTCTCAGATGCAACTTTACACATGGCAGATACACTACACACTAGCAGAATCTACACCTATTCCCTACTTTATATACACGATTGTTTAGCCATGGTGGCTGATGAAGTACAACATGCATACTGATCTACAGTTTCCTTACCTGGATGGCTGGCTCATGACCACTCTGACCAAGCATGTAGTGATCAAACCAAAATATTATGTGCTGCAATTGTGCTCTCACATAGGCATTACAATCAATATCTACAATTCTCACCTAGAACCAGCTCAACTGTTCAACACTGTATCAGTGACAGCCTCCCCTCCCTTGTCAAGGGTCAAAATAATTTGATTAAAATAGCCCAAAAGATAATTCAAAGTTCCCTGTTGTCATCCCTGATTTTACATCCTTTTGGGTCAATGTCTGCTCTCATAAGATTTCATATGAAAATTCTTCAGTGGACCCTGTTGACTCAGTGATCCATTCTGTACCAGCCCTTGTACTCCCAGATGAGAATAAATCAGGCATACATAAAATATCTCAGGTGGTGGATTTGCTCAGAACAAATTTTACAGGGATAACCTTTCATACTTTCTCAGGCCAAGGCTACAGTGAACACAGACCCATCCCAATTTGGTAGTGGGGCAGTTCTTGGGAAATACAGTCAAAGGCACCTACTCCAAAGGAGATGCCAGTATGCTGAGCAATGTTGTAGAAATGAGAGTAGTCCTCTTAGCATTACAGGCCTTTCCAGACTCTCTCCCTTCAGGAAGTATTGCAACTCAGATGGACAATATGTTGGTAGTCTGGTACATCAACAATCAGGGAGGAACCGGATCTTACCCTTATGATGAGAAGCTGTAAGGGTATGGCAATCAGTGATCTCATCCAGTCGCTGTCTGATAGCAATGCATATTCTGGAGAAATCCAATGTGATAGCAGAAAAGTTGTCCATCCTATTACCTCAAGAGTGGTGCCTGAACAAGAAAATTGCAGAGAGGATATTCCATCAATGGGTCCAACTATGCTGAGACTTATTTGTATTTACCCTCCATAAGTGCACCAAGTTTTTTGCCCTGATCTTCCAACGAGAGGAGTCAAGTGAGAGATACTGTCCTCCACAATTGGCCCACTGGTCCCCTCTATGCTTACCCCAACCCCTCTGATTCCCCAATTTCTTCAGAAAGTATCTCGATTAAAGACTACAGTAATCCTCTTTGGCCCTTATCCCTTTGGCCTCCTGTAGTTCAGCCTCCATCTATCCTGGACCCAATTTTAAGACCTTCTGTGAGATGCAGCAGACAAGATTCATCTGGACATTTTGACCCTAAAGTTCCCTGCATGGTTTCTCCAATTCCGTTGATAGCTACACAGCCCAGGTTGTCCTCCCATGTCTATCCCACTCTTTTGTCTTCCCACAAAGCTTCCACTAGGAAGATTTACAAAAGTGAACAGAAAAGATTTGTTTTTTGGGCACAACAAAGAAACATCAATCCTTTTGGTGTACCAGTATCCATAGTTCTTGAATTTTTGGCTTCTATTGTTAATGAAGGTCTAGTTCATCAACAGTTAAAGTACAAATGGTTGATATGTCTAATTGTCATGTCAGAGTCAACAGCTCTGCCTTAGCTTCATCATGACTCTGTAAAGCAGTTATAAAAATGACCTTTTTACTGAAATCCCTCTTTACAGATGCTACATTACCATGGAATTTGAATGTAGTGTTACAAGCCTTGACTGAAACACCATTCAAACCGGCTGTAAAATGTGAACTAAAGTGTCTGACTTGGAAAAAAGAGGTTATGTAGTTACCATCCATCTGTTTTGCCCATTTTCATTCTTGGTCAACTGTTGAGTTCTGATCCAAACCTCAGATCTGACTTTGTCATTACTGTATGGCCACCAGAAAAATCTCAAGCTCCTCCGTTACCCACAATGCAGATGCAGCTACCCCTAACATTCCTCAGATCTTGTCTGCTATCTTATAAAATATAAAACAAGATACTATAAAAAATACTAACAGAATGAGCTATCTCTGTAGCTCAACAAGAAGGACAGTGGTTTCCTTATAATGTCTCAATCTTCCAGAATTCATTTGTGAGCAAGGTTGGGGGTTCATGATGTGAATTTGCAGAAGAATGAAAATGGGCAACACAGATGGAACAGTATAGTAAGTACATAAATTATTTATCTGATGTCAATTTTCATTCTGTCTTCAACTGTTCGGGAAGTCCCCAGCTAGATAAATTCCCAGGTTGACTCTAAGGAAGAATATTCCTGAGCACAGTTGAGCCAAAGGCTGCTCTTCACCTTGAGACCAGATACAGTTTGTAATGAGTAATAAAGGTATGATGATTAGCCCAGGTTGCAGACCCACATATATCATATGCAGAAAGCCTTGATAGAAACACTGAAGAAGTTGCCATGGACCTGGTTGAAGGTTTGGATAAGGTGAGACCCAATGTGCTAAAGACAACTGATATACAGTTCATAAGCCATCTGGCTAGAGTTACCTTTTCAACTGGTTTGCCCATTGTAGACTCTGCAAAGTACAGAAATAATTGTTCTGTCTTTCTAAAATTTTTCATTCATGAAAAAATGTATCTGTGGATGTCCAATAAATATAAAATTTTTTCAAATTTAAGAAAGCAGATTGGCAGCTTAATGTTGGAATAACATATATTCACCCATGTTTTTAAATTTATGAAAGAAGATTGGCAGATTAATGGACTGGTTAATGTTAGATTCTGACACCACCTTAGGGAAGAAAGAAACATTGGTATGATATGTAACTCTAGCCTTATGCAAATTCAAATAGGGAGGTTTAAAGGAAAAAGTTTGAAATTCTGAAATTCTCTTAGCCAAGGTAATAGCCTCTAGAAAGATAGTTTCCAGGTCAAGAAATTAAGATCACATTTAGATTCTGGCTCAAAGGGAGAATGCATGAAGGTCTGCAGTATAAAATTTAAATCCCAAGTTATAGTATATACAGGTCTGAGAAGGAAGATGACTCTCAAAAAGGGTTTTCACAGCTTAGGTGAAGGCAGGAAGGAATTCTCAAATCCAATTGGAAAATTAGAGACTGGTACAAATTGAACTCTAATCACTGAAGAGATAGGCCCCTCATTAAAACTTTTTGCCAAAAATTCAAGAACACTCTGTATAGGAGCTGAGAAGAGGTCAGTGTGTTTCTGCTGTGCCCCCCCCCCCCCAAAATAAATATTTTCCATGTACTTCTGTAAAGTGTTCTTGTAGAGGCCTTATGGGGAGATAAAAGTATGTGATAGGCAGGGGAAGAGAGCATCAGTTGTATGGCTATTAACATAAATGGGAAAAGCAGACTGTTAGCTTTAGGTTTGAAATGTCTGGGTGAATCATGCCTGTTGGGTGAGACAGGAGGTGGTTAAAGTAGATGATGCCAAAGGAAAGGGAACCAAATCTTTCGAGGCCAGTAAGGTGCAATGAGGATCACTTTGCTCTTCAACCTGGCAGCTTTCTGCAGATATTTGCGGATCAAGTGAGTCAGTGATAAACAAGCAGGAGACCAAGGGGCCAACCATGGAGTAGAGGTTCTGTCAGTAATTCCCCCTGGGGGGGGGTCAGGGCAAAGAAGATGCTGCACCTGTTGTTTAGGGGAGAAGCAAAAAAATCACAGCAAGGCTGGCCCCATCAGCAGAAAATAATTTCTGTCACAAAAATGTTGAGACTACTCATGAGGTAGTAGAATGGACCTGTTGAATTTGTCTGCTGTCATGTTGGACTCCCCTGGAATGTGTATTTCTATGACAAAGCAGTTGGATGAGATCACCCTTTGACACACTCATAGGGCTTCTCAACAACAAGGCTAAGACCTGGCTCCTCCTTGTTTGTTAATGTACCAAACTGGTGACACTGTCTGTTTCAATCGCAATTGTCCTGGAATGGAGAGTGTCTTGGAAGGCCTACAATGCTAAGAGCACTCCTCTCATTTCCAGGACAGTGATACGCACATTGGCCTCCTCAGGGGATCAAGTTCCTTGGACTGTCTTCTTCAGGAAGTGCCACTCCCAACTCATCAGGACTGCATCTGTGATCACTATGGCCTTGGGTTGATGAACAATGAAAGGATGGACATGATGAACCTAATGTGATGGAATCCATCAACAAAGATATTTCTTGCATGCCTGAGTGATTCTTATTTGTGCTGACATTCAATGATAAAGAATTGACAATTATCTTTCTAGCATCCATTGAAGAATTTTTATATGAAATCTTGCTACATGGATGAAAATTATGGCACCTGACATTGACCTCAAGACTTGAAGAAACAATCGGGCTGAAAGTTTGGTACTGTGAACTATTTTCCTGACCTGGAATCTGATAGCTTGTACTCTTGATAGAGGAAGAGAAGCTGTCACTGCTATTGTGCTAAACACCACCAGCATGAATCCTATGTGAGTTGGTTGTAACTGAAATTTGTTGAAATTTAAGGATTTCTCCAGATGAGAACAGGTCTGGAGTACATCATTTCATTCTCCTACTAGTACCTGCCTGGTCAATGTGGTAATGAGCCAGTTGTCTATGTAGTGAAACGCTTGGAATCCTTACAGTCTCAAGTGATCTGCTACCACTGCCATGCACTTGATAAAAACCCTGGGGGCTATGGAGAGGCCAAAAGGCAGTGCTCTGTAGTGATAATGACTGGCTCCCAGCTGAAATTGTAAATACCTTCTGGATTGTCTGTTCATTCTTATGTAATAGTATGCATCCTGAAGGTCTGTTGAGTACATCCAATCATCCTTGCCCAAAAAGGGCAGAATGGACTGAACTGTGACCATCAGAAATGTTGTGTATCAAACTGAGTTTTTCAAGTCACTGAGCTCCAAAATTGGTCTCCAGTACCTGTTTTTCTTTGGCACTAAAAAGAATCTTGAGTAAGTTCCAGATTCGTTGTGGTCAGGTGGGACCTCTGGAATGGCTCTTTTTTCTACCAGCTTTTGTATTTCTAGTGCTACTGCTTTCCTCTGACTGGGTGGAACATCAAGAATTTTGCATACAGGTGCAGGAGGTAGGGCAAATGGAATTATATAATCTCTGGAAATAATCTTCTGCATCCATGTTTGTTGTGTTATCTCTAGTCAGGCTCTGTGGTACAAGTATACTCAACCCCTAATTGCCTCCAGAGGGTGACAATCATGCCTCCTTTCAAAAGCACTTATAAGGTCTATCATAGGAAGAATTTCTGGAGTCTTGATTCTTTGGTCATCCACTGATATATGGGAATCATCGCCAATTTGAGTTCCCCCCTCTGCTCCTGGGGTAACTATCTGTAAGTGACTCTTGGAAAGTATCATGGGACTTCCTGAACCACATCTTTCGATCAACTTGTTGATTCATAGAAAAGAATCTTTGACGGTTTGAAAAATGTGCATCCACTGCACAAAGGGTGTTTCCATCTTTCTCACACTTGGAGAGTGTGTCCTTCTTTTTTGGGCAAAACAACAAACTGCCATGAAAAGGTACATTTGTAAAGAGCTGCAAAGTATAACTTATGCCAGTGTAACCAGCTGAAGTTTGATTAAGAACTATATGTAATTTGTATAAAGAATTCTATGCCATTTGCATAAAGAAAAAGTCTCTGAATTTGTTTTATAGAAAATGTATTAGAACTGTATGTCGCTTGAATAACAAACTGACTTTCATAGGTGTTTTTATCTCAAATGTATTTGTAAAATTGTTTGTGCTAAGATATTGTATCTACAGTGGGTCTTGCTGGACAAAGTAGGAAAATACATATCAGACTGCATGCATGTATGTTAATAGAGGTCTCTGGAAAAAAATAGTTTAAACAGCTAATGTTCTTGTTTTTATGGGTTTAAGACATACCAAGGAAATGCCAGTGAGCCACTAAGTAATTAAAATATTATCCCTTTGTTCTGAAAAGAAATGGAGTTGGTATCTCTAGCCTTTTGCTCTGTGAATGTGTATTGACTTTCCAGCAGCCACATCAGAGCAGCAGGACTTCATCCTGCGCTGCATTTCAGAGAGAAATATTTGTGAGAATCTGAGGTCAGGTGACCAGATGTGGGGGAATGTGTTACTGAAGAAAAAAATTAAATATTCTGCTATCTGATTTATTTTTATTTTTATTTTACATTTGTTGACCGGGCTAGTCTAACTGGATATATGTCCATTTTCAGTAGAGGCTCGGGGAGATAAGCTCCAAGACATGGTCCAAATACAATAATACAAGTACAAACAAATAAAAAATAAGAAATAAAATCTAATATTCTAGTAAAAATAGCAAATTTTCCTGGTATGGAAAAAAAATACATCAACAATGGTAATGTGTATTTCAGCATAGAGGTTATAACAGGATGTAACACTGAGGTAAAAAGTCACAAATAGTGCAAATTGAAAGAACTTAGATAACAATGCAGGTTAAGTCAGAGGTAGATAAAAGGAAATAATCAAAGTAAAAAAGAACATCATCAGTAATTGCAACATGTGAATTACAGCAGAAAGGTTAAGCAGGATCTAACACTGAGGACCTGCAGTATAATATAGTGCTATTTTTAAGTATGGTGACAGTATAGGTTAAGTCAGAAGTGAAAAAAGGGAGTTTGATGTGTAGTATTGTAGCAAAGGATTTGCTTAAGAAAAGATATATAAAGAGGAATAGACACAGTGAAAAAAGGTAGATCAGAAAAATATAATAAGGTGGGAAAATGTAGTAGAGGATAGTAAGCAGTGGATAGGTAAGTCAAGTTAGTAGAGGTAGATGACTAGTCTGGTCTGGAGCAGGGGCATAGCCAGTATGTTTTCAGAAGTTTAATCCTGTTTTTAAATAGAGATAGAGAGGTGAGTGAGGTGATGTCATTAGGGAGAAGATTCCAGGATTTACCTACTGTATTAGAGAAGAGAGAATCTCCAGCTCTGTTATTAAGTTTTGAGGTGTGGATAAGAAGTTTGTGAGATGATCGTAAGGACTTTACGTTTTTATAGGGGGTGATGAGGGTAGATAAACTTGGAGTATTAGAAGGTTTGTATAGGATATTGTGGGCAATGGTTAGTTGGTGAAATTTAATCTGTTGTTGTAGTTCTAACCATCCTAGCTGTTTTAAGTTTATACAATGATGGGTGCGGAATGGGTTGCCTGTAGCAAATCGTGCAATGTTATTATAGGTCGTTTCCAATTTGATGAGGTTATTCTTGGAGAGATTAGTAAAGATGGGAGAGGCATAAAGTAGTGTAGAGATCAAATGGGTGTGGGCGATAGTAGTTTTAGCAGTAGGGGTTCTCTTTGTCCTTTTTCTGCTTGTGGAGCTGACACCCAGGATCTGCCTTGCTCTACTAAGTACAAACAGGGAACAGTTTCTCTTGAGAACTGCTAAGAATACAGCAAGTTGTTAGTTCAGATTACTGTTTTTCTTTTATTATTTTAATATTCCCTGTGAAGAGATCTCTGTACTATCTATTGTGGATATATTTTTCATAATTTTTATGTATTTATTATTATTATTAAATATATTTAAACCTTTTATTATGGCTGTTCTTTTAGAAAAGTATTTAATTTTTGAGAGTACCTGTACTTACTTGATTAGTGTCACCGTGTGGGCCATTTCTGAAAGCCTTGGCTGTTTTTGCCTAACTACCTCTATTTGTATTAGTAATGTTTTGCACAGTATTAATTGCATACCCTTTGTAAGGCCCTTACAGTAGCTGATTAAGAGCTGACTGGTAGCAGTGGATTTAACTACCTTATGGTCTGGGTAACAAGGGAGCACTGATAGTGATCTGTGCCAGCCTTTCCCTGGTGTGTATGTGTGTGTGAAAAACCAAATCTCAAAGTGTGTGTGTGTCAGCTACTTGGATCAAGGGCATGGAGCACTAGTTTCACAGGGAGGGTGCTGGAGGACTTGGCTTGGTCACTCATCTGAGAACTTGACCCTGTTTCTATGGTAGTGGGGAGCCTTATTGGGGTGTTGGAGGGAGACAGATAATAAGAGTTCCAGACCCCGGGCTGACTGTGTACCCTGTTGCCTCTTAAGGGAAATTGCACTTGATGCAGAGAGGTCTGCATCTGTAAATACTGTGTATATCTATCTTTCCCAAAGTGCACATGCCCACACTAGTGTCAGTAGAGAGCATTGAGACTCCTTGGTCTCTGGCCCAGAAGAGGGGCATCACAGAGTAGATGAAAGAAGACTTGAAGGGCTCCACAAAATCACACAAGCACATCCAAGCTTGCCTCCTGATAGAATGTGTGAACCCGCTGCCTTTGAAGTACCTTTATGTGTATGCGACAGAAGCCGCATGGACAAATTAGAACCAAAGTGAAGAGTAGCCAACTGTGAAGCCACAGAAAATTGAACCTCAGCAGTAGTGGTCCAGGCAAGGGATTTTGAAATTCCTTGATCAAGTGCATTTGTAGTCCTGCAAAGTGTGGCAAATACTTCAGCAACCAAAGGACAAAGCTCACTGAACCATACACATGCTTCCCAAATCTGTCCAATGCCCTGGACTTCAGTTAGGGGTGATGGACAGAGGAAATCTTCTCAACAAGTTCCTTCTTGGTGACTGCCATCATAAGCATAGCATATACAGGCACATCTTTACTACAGAATTCCATACCTACCAGTGGAGGCAGAATCTGGATTGGTCTCTTGGGGATTTGCTCAAATGAGTCAGGTTCCTGCCACACCTGCCTACAGGTCAAGTCAATCAGCTCATTGTCGGGTGACTAATCCAGGAGGTAGACGGGCCAGCTCCAAAGTCCTCCAGGAATACTGACTCCTGTTAGGAAGGATTAGCACAATACCAACTACCATTCTGGTCAAGGATTTCAAGAATGTCTACAAATGAAATGTGTTCAGGAGTTGATGGTGGGAACCCTTCCCCTTCATTGAAATCAGAATCTTTGGTGACTGAATCCTAAGGGGAGCCCAAGTGCCTGCTTTTGTACTTCTTCTTCCTAGGGACTTCCTCAAAGGGATGCTCCAGTGAAGTATCAGAAGAGACAGTGAAACCCCACTGGGTGGTCTGGAGAGTTTGGACTTGCTGTCCCTGTGGTGTAGAATGATGTCACTCAAGGTGCAGGGACATGTAGGATCTGGAAAGAATATCTGAGGGGGTTAGGATCCCACTGCTCTGCTAAAGCAGAGAAAATCCTCTTTGTCACTGGAAAGGAAGACAACAGAGCCAAGAAGCCAGGCCTCTGGCCTACCCAAGGCAGAAGTGGGAGCCTAGCTGTCCAGTGGCAAAGCTCCAAGAGGTATAGAAGGCTTTGAAAACTTCAGAGTCAACTCCAACACCTCAGATCCAGCAGGAATGCTTCAGCTCCAAGAGTCATCTGGCTCCAAAGACATCTCACAACCTTATCTTGCCAGTGGTGGGATGTGAACCCACTTCTTCAGAGAGACTGTAGACTTAATACAGTGCCTTAGACCACTCGGCCACACTACCTCCCTTGTTTGAGCTGGTGCAGGCAGAGATATCTTTGGATCCACAGATAAAGCCATCCTCAGATCCCAACCAGATGGACCCAGAAGACTGGGATCCTGGGGCTGTAAAAGGATGGGTTGGATCAGAGAAGGAGTTGTTATTGGTGGAGTGACAGAAGGCTGGACTTCCTTAACCATGGTGGTGGGATCCAGGATAACTCCCATATGAATCTGCATGGTGAAAATCTCATCATCATCCTGTCCACATCAGCGTCACTTATAGGTTCATAGGTAGGTGCTAGGCTATCTGCCCGAGGGCATTTTTAAGCCTAGCCAGAGTGTGTCGGCTTTTGCTGCCCCATTGATTAATTAACTGAGCCTCTGTCAAGCAGAGCCAATGAAGTGATCCCAGGGGTGTATTTTCTGTTACCCATCTACTCGCCAAGTCTTCTGTTGAAGAGTGTTAGTGAGGGGCTCTGCCTAATGTAGTTAAGAATTTTGTTTCAAAGCATGGGGAGTCTCTGTGACAGGAATCTATCCCTCCAGCATGTTCTATTTATTGTTGTGGCGAGGTTTAGCTCACTAGAGCGTGTGGCTCACAATGACTTGAATTTCTTTAGGTGGAACATGTCCATCAATTCTGAGTTGGACATGGCTTTGTAATTCAGGCAGAGATCACCTCTGAGTAAGCGATATGCCACTGAGTACAGCTGGAGTTTTTTCAGTTGGGCTGCATAGGACATATGTTTGAGGTCAGTAATCCTCTTGGTGAGGTGCTTTTGTGGTCTTTCCAGCTGTTGGAAGTGTCTTGTGAGGTATATCCCAAATGGGGCATTGTACTCTATGATGGGTCTGATGAATGTTGAATAGAGGGGCACTATAACCTCTTTATTTCTAGATGCGAACCCTTTAGTAATTAGTTGGGCCACATAGAAGGATTTCCTAACTACTTTGGCAATATGATTGTCAAAGGAGAGATTACTATCTACCTGGGTCCCCAGATCTCTTATTACCTCTTCTGTATTAAGGGGGCAGCCACCTATGTGGTAATTCGTGGGTGTTTTGTTTTTCCCAGACGGGATGACTATGCATTTTTTGGCATTTAGCTTGAGGCCATGACTTTGACACCAGGTGTCTGTCTCAGTAAGGCCTTTTTGAAGGATGTCCGTGTCAGCCGTAGAGTCAATTATGGCTCCCAGTTTGCAGTCATCAGTGAACTTGGTTAGCCATAGTCCTTCTGTGTTTGCCTGTACTTCTGAGAAATATATGCCAAACAGTAGGGGTCCCAGAACCGAGCCTTGCAGGACACCATTTGTGACTGGTTTAGAGTCGGACCTGTAGCCCGCTATTCTTACCGTGTGAGTTCTGTCTGTAAGACAGTTGACAACCCATCTTGTGACGTAGGGGTTTATGTTCAGGCTGGTGAGTTTTTCTATAATACCAGAGTGAGGAATGGTGTCAAACGCCTTGGCGAGATCAAGGTAGGCTGTGTGAACCA
>NC_056744.1:302491981-302637228 GCF_019279795.1 Protopterus annectens
TTTTCCAACAAGCCACATTGCCAAGAAGAGATGGCTTGCACCTGTCACCCCTTGGCTTTTGAATACTGACCAAGGGTCTTGCTGCCCACATAGTGCCTTTTTTAGGCAAGGCTCAAAATTCAAGCCCACCACCGTAAACAGCACAAGTAAAAAATGAGGGTTATGCTACTCAACGCCAGGAGTTTAAATCTCAAAATGCATGCTGAAGCACTCCTTAGTATGGAGAACGTCGACATCTGTGCAGTAACTGAAACCTGGTTCAAGGCTCCAGAGAGCACTCCAGCACTACTGGGCTACAACTCACACCACATTTTTGGCAACAGAACATGGATCGAAACACAAAAGGAGGGGGTGTATCCATATTCATCAAGGATACCCACACCTCCAGGTTAGTGGCACAGCATGGTACCTCTGAGATCATCCATATGCAACTAACATAGGGCAAATCTGCAATGCAAATTGTGGCCTGCTACAGATCACTCTCGATGACCCAGGACCACCACTCTGCCTTTCTGGAGACACTGGAAAACATGAAGGTCCTACCGAGCACCTGATATAGGGCAATTTCAATTACCCTACCATTAACTGGGAAAACTACTTGAGTACAAACTCCCAGGATCAGCGCTTCCTGGAATTTATCAACTCAAATGCCCTGGATCAGCTGGTAAACTCCCCTACCAGAGGCCACAACATATTGGACCTGGTCATCACCAACATGGGCGACAAGTGTTCCATACCTGAGGTCAACCCGTCACTGGTTAGATTAGACCATAAACTAATCACCCTGGATGTCCACACCCCACCACCACCCCTAACAAAGGAAACCACAGTGAAAAACTTTTCTAAAGTAAACTTCACCTTACTTAAGGCAGACGTAGTAAGTTTCACAGCCCCCATGCTAGAGGATAACACTGCCCAAGATGCAGAATCCTTTACAATTGCACTCTATGAGCACCTACAAGGATGCATGAATCGTGCCATCCCTAGCAAGACTAAGACTCACTTCCCTAAGAGAAGGAAACCAGTCTGGTGGTCCCCTGCCATAAACAGGTTATACAACAGAAGGAGGAAACTAGTTCAGAAAAAAAGCAAATCCCAAGAAGGAAAGACATCCCTGATCAGTATCAGTAAGAAACTAAGGTCCCTCATAAAATCATCTAAGGCTAACTTCAAAAGAAAAATAGCCAAGGATTTGAAAGATAACCACAAAGCCTTCTTTAGCTATGTCAAGAGTCTAAGTGGCAACTCACAGATATGCTCTGAGTTAGTGCAAAATAGCACAAAATATACTGAACCTACTGATATTGCCAACATCCTGGCAGATAGATTCAGTGCAAACTTCACCTCCCTCTCACCTTCAAAAGGGCCCACAACAATACTGGATAAGTGTAGTGTCCTGGAAATCACAGAAGCACAGGTGAAAACAGCCCTTTCAAAAGTCAAAAACACAGCATCAATGGGGCCAGATGGTGTCCCAGGCTGCGTCTTGCATGAACTACAGAACAAGCTAACCCACCACCTAAACACGCTGTTCAACCTCAGCCTCTCCACAGGCTCTGTGCCCATAGAACGGCACACAGCAATGGTTATTCCACTCCACAAAGGAGGGGCCACAACTGACCCTGGTAATTATCGCCCCATAAGCCTGACTAGCCTGGTCTGCAAGGCTATGGAGCTTATCATCATGGAACTTATTAACAAAGACATTGGGAACCTTCAAACACTTGACCTAACCCAGTTCGGCTTTGTTAAGGGCAGATCATGCCTACTAAACCTGGTTGACTTCTTCGAGGCAGTCACCAAGGCCATAGACGAGGGAAAGGTGGTACACACAGCATACCTTGATCTCACCAAGGCGTTCAACACCATTCCGCACTCGGGTATTATAGAAAAACTCACCAGTTTGAACATAAACCCCTACGTCATAAGATGGGTTGCCAACTGGCTTACAGACAGAACTCGGTAAGAATAGCAGGCTCCAGGTCCGACTCTAAACCAGTCACAAGTGATGTCCCACAAGGCTTGGTTCTAGGACCCCTACTTTTCGGCATATATTTCTCAGAAGTACAGGCAAACACACAAGGACTATGGCTAACCAATTTCACCGATGACTGCAAACTGGGAGCCATAATTGACTCTCCAGCTGACATGGACATCCTTCAAAAAGGCCTTACTGAGACAGACACCTGGTGTCAAAGTCATGGCCTCAAGCTAAATGCCAAAAAATGCATAGTCATCCCGTTTGGGAAAAACAAAACACCCACGAATTACCACATAGGTGGCAGCCCCCTTAATACAGAAGAGGTGATAAGAGATCTGGGGACCCAGGTAGATAGTAATCTCTCCTTTGACAATCATATTGCCAAAGTAGTTAGGAAATATTTCTATGTGGCCCATCTAATTACTAACGGGTTTGCATCTAGAAATAAAGAGGTTATAGTGCCCCTCTACTCGTCATTTCATAGAGTACAATGCCCCATTTGAGATGCACCTCACAAGACACTTCCAACAGCTGGAAAGACCACAAAAGCACCTCACCAAGAGGATTACTGGCCTCAAACATATGTCCTATGCAGCCCGACTGAAAAAACTCCAGCTGTACTCAGTGGCATATCGCTTAATCAGAGGTGATCTCTGCCTGACTTACAAAGCCATGTCCAACTCAGAATTGATGGACATGCTCCACCTAAAGAAATCCAAGACACTGCGAGCCACATGCTCTAGTGAGCTAAACCTCGCCACAGCAATAACTAAATATGCTGGAGGGATAGATTCCTGTCACAGAGACTCCCCATGCTTTGAAACAAAATTCCTAACTACATTAGGCAGAGCCCCTCACTAACACTCTTCAAGAGAAGCCTTGGCGAGTGGATGGGTAACAGAAAATACACCCCTGGGATCACTTCATTGGCTCTGCTTGACAGAGGCTCAGTTAATTAATCAATGGGGCGGTGAAAGCCGACACTCTTGCTAGGCTTAAAAATGCCCACGGGCAGATAGCCTAGTACCTACCTATGAACCTATAAGTGAAGCTGATGTGGACAGGATGATGATGAGATTTTCACCATGCAGATTCATATGGGAGTTATCCTGGATCCCACCACCATGGTTAAGGAAGTCCAGCCTTCTGTCACTCCACCAATAACAACTCCTTCTCTGATCCAACCCATCCTTTTACAGCCCCAGGATCCCAGTCTTCTGGGTCCATCTGGTTGGGATCTGAGGATGGCTTTATCTGTGGATCCAAAGATATCTCTGCCTGCACCAGCTCAAACAAAGGAGGTAGTGTGGCCGAGTGGTCTAAGGCACTGTATTAAGTCTACAGTCTCTCTGGAGAAGTGGGTTCACATCCCACCACTGGCAAGATAAGGTTGTGAGATGTCTTTGGAGCCAGATGACTCTTGGAGCTGAAGCACTCCTGCTGGATCTGAGGTGTTGGAGTTGACTCTGAAGTTTTCAAAGCCTTCTATACCTCTTGGAGCTTTGCCACTGGACAGCTAGGCTCCCACTTCTGCCTTGGGTAGGCCAGAGGCCCGGCTTCTTGGCTCTGTTGTCTTCCTTTCCAGTGGCAAAGAGGGTTTTCTCTGCTTTAGCAGAGCAGTGGGATCCTAACCCCCTCAGATATTCTTTCTGGATCCCAGATGTCCCTGCACCTTGAGTGACATCATTCTACACCACAGGGACAGCCAGTCCAAACTCTCCAGACCACCCAGCAGGGTTTCACTGTCTCTTCTGATACTTCACTGGAGCATCCCTTTGAGGAAGTCCCTAGGAAGAAGAAGTACAAAAGTAGGCACTTGGGCTCCCCTTAGGAGTCAGTCACCAAAGATTCTGATTTCAATGAAGGGGAAGGGTTCCCACCATCAGCTCCTGAACACATTTCATTTGTAGACATTCTTGAAATCCTTGACCAGAATGGTAGTTGGTATTGTGCTAATCCTTCCCAACAGGAGTCAGTATTCCTGGAGGACTTTGGAGCTGGCCCGTCTACCTCCTGGATTAGTCACCCGACAATGAGCTGATTGACTTGACCTGTAGGCAGGTGTGGCAGGAACCTGACTCATTTGAGCAAATCCCCAAGAGACCATTCCAGATTCTGCCTCCACTGGTAGGTAGGGAATTCTGTAGTAAAGACGTGCCTGTATATGCTATGCTTATGGTGGCAGCCACCAAGAAGGAACTTGTTGAGCAGATTTCCTCTGTCCATCACCCCTAACTGAAGTCCAGGGCATTGGACAGATTTGGGAAGCATGTGTATGGTTCAGTGAGCTTTGCCCTTTGGTTGCTGAAGTATTTGCCACACTTTACAGGACTACAAATGCACTTGATCAAGGAATTTCAAAATCCCTTGCCTGGACCACTACTGCTGAGGCTCAACTTTCTGTGGCTTCACAGTTGGCTACTCTTCACTCTGGTTCTAATTTGTCCATGGGGCTTCTGTCGCATACACCTGAAGGTGCTTCAAAGGCAGCGGGTTCACGCATTCTATCAGGAGGCAAGCTTGGATGTGCTTGTGTGATTTTGCGGAGCCCTTCAAGTCTTCCTTCATCTACTCTGTGATGCCCCTCTTCTGGGCCAGAGACCAAGGAGTCTCAATGCTCTCTACTGACACTAGTGTGGGCATGTGCACTTTGGGAAAGATAGATACACACAGTATTTACAGATGCAGACCTCTCTGCATCAAGCACAATTTCCCTTAAGAGGCAACAGGGTACACAGTCAGCCCGGGGTCTGGAACTCTTATTATCTGTCTCCCTCCAACACCCCAATAAGGCTCCCCACTAGCACAGAAACAGGGTCAAGTTCTCAGACGAGTGACCAAGCCAAGTCCTCCAGCACCCTCCCTGTGAAACTAGTGCTCCATGCCCCTGATCCAAGTAGCTGACACACACACACTTTGAGATTTGGTTTTTCACACACACATACACACCAGGGAAAGGCTGGCACAGATCACTATCAGTGCTCCCTTGGTACCCAGACCATAAGGTAGTTAAATCCACTGCCACCAGTCAGCTCTTAATCAGCTACTGTAAGGGCCTTACAAAGGGTATGCAATTAATACTGTGCAAAATATTACTAATACAAATAGAGGTAGTTAGGCAAAAACAGCCAAGGCTTTCAGAGATGGCCCACATGGTGACACTAATCAAGTAAGTACAGGTACTCTCAAAAATTAAATACTTTTCTAAAAGAACAGCCATAATAAAAGGTTTAAATATATTTAATAATAATAATACAGATACATAAAAATTACGAAAAATATATCCACAATAGATAGTACAGAGATCTCTTCACAGGGAATATTAAAATAATAAAAGAAAAACAGTAATCTGAACTAACAACTTGCTGTATTCTTAGCAGTTCTCAAGAGAAACTGTTCCCTGTTTGTACTTAGTAGAGCAAGGCAGATCCTGGGTGTCAGCTCCACAAGCAGAAAAAGGACAAAGAGAATAATATCAGAGATCAGATAGCTGAATATTTATTTTTTTTCTTCAGTAAGACATTCCCCCACATCTGGTCACCTGACCTCAGATTCTCACAAATATTTCTCTCTGAAATGCAGCGCAGGATGAAGTCCTGCTGCTCTGATGCAGCTGCTGGAAAGTCAATACACATTCACAGAGCAAAAGGCTAGAGATACCATCTCCATTTCTTTTCAGAACAAAGGGATAATATTTTAATTACTTAATGGCTCACTGGCATTTCCTTGGTATGTCTTAAACCCATAAAAACAAGAACATTAGCTGTTTAACTATTTTTTTCCAGAGACCTCTATTAACATACATGCATGCAGTCTGACATGTATTTTCCTACTTTGTCCAGCAAGACCCACTGTAGATACAATATCTTAGCACAAACAATTTTACAAATACATTTGAGATAAAAACACCTATGAAAGTCAGTTTGTTATTCAAGCGACATACAGTTCTAATACATTTTCTATAAAACAAATTCAGAGACTTTTTTTCTTTATACAAATGGCATAGAATTCTTTATACAAATGACATATAGTTCTTAATCAAACTTCAGCTGGTTACACTGGCATAAGTTATACTTTGCAGCTCTTTACAAATGTACCTTTTCATGGCAGTTTGTTGTTTTGCCCAAAAATGAAGGACACACTCTCCAAGTGTGAGAAAGATGGAAACACCCTTTGTGCAGTGGATGCACATTTTTCAAACCGTCAAAGATCCTTTTCTAGGAATCAACAAGTTGATCGAAAGATGTGGTTCAGGAAGTCCCATGATGCTTTCCAAGAGTCACTTACAGATAGTTACCCCAGGAGCAGAGGGGGAACTCAAATGGGCGATGATTCCCATATATCAGTGGATGACCACAGAATCAAGACTCCAGAAATTCTTCCTATGATAGACCCTATAAGTGCTTTTGAAAGGAGGCATGATTGTCACCCTCTGGAGGCAATTGGGGGTTGAATATACCTGCACCACAGAGCCTGACTAGAGATAACACAACAGACATGGATGCAGAAGATTATTTCCAGAGATTATATAATTCCATTTGCCCTACCTCCTGCACCTGTATGCAAAATTCTCGATGTTCCACCCAGTCAGAGGAAAGCAGTAGCACTAGAAATACAAAAGCTGGTAGAAAAAAGAGCCATTCCAGAGGTCCCACCTGACCACAACGAATCTGGAACTTACTCAAGATTCTTTTTAGTGCCAAAGAAAAACAGGTACTGGAGACCAATTTTGGAGCTCAGTGACTTGAAAAACTCAGTTTGATACACAACATTTCTGATGGTCACAGTTCAGTCCATTCTGCCCTTTTTGGGCAAGGATGATTGGATGTACTCAATAGACCTTCAGGATGCATACTATCACATAAGAATGAACAGACAATCCAGAAGGTATTTACGATTTCAGCTGGGAGCCAGTCATTATCACTACAGAGCACTGCCTTTTGGCCTCTCCATAGCCCCCAGGGTTTTTATCAAGTGCATGGCAGTGGTAGCAGATCACTTGAGACTGCAAGGATTCCAAGTGTTTCACTACTTAGACAACTGGCTCATTACCACCTTGACCAGGCAGGTACTAGTAAGAGAATGAAATTATGTACTCCAGACCTGTTCTCGTCTGGAGAAATCCTTAAATTTCAACAAATTTCAGTTACAACCAACTCACATAGGATTCATGCTGGTGGTGTTTAGCATGATAGCAGTGACAGCTCCTCTTCCTCTATCAAGAGTACAAGCTATCAGATTCCAGGTCAGGAAAATAGTTCACAGTACCAAACTTTCAGCCCGATTGTTTCTTCAAGTCTTGAGGTCAATGTCAGGTGCCATAATTTTCATTCATGTAGCAAGATTTCATATAAAAATTCTTCAATGGATGCTAGAAAGATAATTGTCGATTCTTTATCATTGAATGTCAGCACAAATAAGAATCACTCAGGCATGCAAGAAATACCTTTGTTGATGGATTCCATCACATTAGGTTCATCATGTCCGTCCTTTCATTGTCCATCAACCCAAGGCCATAGTGATCACAGACGCAGTCCTGATGAGTTGGGAGTGGCACTTCCTGGAGAAGACAGTCCAAGGCACTTGGTCCCCTGAGGAGGCCAATGTGCGTATCACTGTCCTGGAAATGAGAGGAGTGCTCTTAGCATTGCAGGCCTTCCAAGACTCTCTCCATTCCAGGACAATTGCGATTGAAACAGACAGTATGTCACCAGTTTGGTACATTAACAAACAAGGAGGAGCCAGGTCTTAGCCTTGTGTTGAGAAGCCCTATGAGTGTGGCAAAGGGTGATCTCATCCAACTGCTTTGTCATAGAAATGCACATTCCAGGGGAGTCCAACATGACAGGAGACAAATTCAACAGGTCCATTCTACTACCTCATGAGTAGTCTCTCAACATTTTTGTGACAGAAATTATTTTCTGCTGATGGGGCCAGCCTTGCTGTGATTTTTTTGCTTCTCCCCTAAACAACAGGTGCAGCATCTTCTTTGCCCTGACCCCCCCTCAGGGGGAATTACCGACAGAACCTCTACTCCATGGTTGGCCCCTTGGTCTCCTGCTTGTTTATCACTGACTCACTTGATCCGCAAATATCTGCAGAAAGCTGCCAGGTTGAAGAGCAAAGTGATCCTCATTGCACCTTACTGGCCTCGAAAGATTTGGTTCCCCTTCCTTTGGCATCATCTACTTTAACCACCTTGGACTCTGCATCCAATTCCAGACCTCCTGTCTCACCCAACAGGCATGATTCACCCAGACATTTCAAACCTAAAGCTAACAGTCTGCTTTTTCCAGTTCTGTTAATAGCCATACAACTGATGCTCTCTTCCCCTGCCCATCACATACTTTTATCTCCCCATAAGGCCTCTACAAGAACACTTTACAGAAGTACATGGAAAAGATTTTTTTTGGGGGGGGGCACAGCAGAAACACACGGACCCTTCTCAGCTCCTATACAGAGTGTTCTTGAATTTTTGGCAAAATTTTTAATGAGGGGCCTATCTCTTCAGTGATTAGAGTTCAATTTGTACCAGTCTCTAATTTTCCAATTGGATTTGAGAATTCCTCCCTGCCTTCACCTAAGCTGTGAAAAACCTTTTTGAGAGCCATCTTCCTTCTCAGACCTCTATATAAAGACCCTACTATAACTTGGGATTTAAATTTTATACTGCAGACCTTCATGCATTCCCCCTTTGAGCCAGAATCTAAATGTGATCTTAATTTCCTGACCTGGAAACTATCTTTCTAGAGGCTATTACCTTGGCTAAGAGAATTTCAGAACTTCAAACTTTTTCCTTTAAACCTCCCTATTTGAATTTTCATAAGGCTAGAGTTACATATCATACCAATGTTTCTTTCTTTCCTAAGGTGGTGTCAGAATCTAACATTAACCAGTCCATTAATCTGCCAATCTTCTTTCATAAATTTGAAAACAAGGGTGAATATATGTTATTCCAACATTAACCAGTCCATTAATCTGCCAATCTGCTTTCTTAAATTTGAAAACAATTTTATATTTATTGGACATCCACAGATACATTTTTTTCATGAATGAAAAATTTTAGAAAGACAGATCAATTATTTCTGTACTTTGCAGAGTCTACAATGGGCAAACCAGTTGAAAAGGTAACTCTAGCCAGATGGCTTATGAACTGTATATCAGTTGTCTTTAGCACATTGGGTCTCACCTTACCCAAACCTTTAACAGCCCATTCAACCAGGTCCATGGCAACTTCTTCAGTGTTTCTATCAAGGCTTTCCGCATATGATATATGTGGGTCTGCAACCTGGGCTAATCATCATACCTTTATTACTCATTACAAACTGTATCTGGTCTCAAGGTGAAGAGCAGCCTTTGGCTCAACTGTGCTCAGGAATATCCTTCCTTAGAGTCAACCCGGGAATTTATCTAGCTGGGGACTTCCCGAACAGTTGAAGACAGAATGAAAATTGACATCAGATAAATAATTTATGTACTTACTATACTGTTCCATCTGTGTTGTCCATTTTCATTCTTCTGCAAATTCACATCATGAACCCCCAACCTTGCTCACAAATGAATTCTGGAAGATTGAGACATTATAAGGAAACCACTGTCCTTCTTGTTGAGCTACAGAGATAGCTCATTCTGTTAGTATTTTTTATAGTATCTTGTTTTATATTTTATAAGATAGCAGACAAGATCTGAGGAATGTTAGGGGTAGCTGCATCTGCATTATGGGTAAGGGAGGAGCTTGAGATTTTTCTGGTGGCCATACAGTAATGACAAAGTCAGATCTGAGGTTTGGATCAGAACCCAACAGTTGACCAAGAATGAAAATGGGCAAAACAGATGGATGGTAACTACATAACCTCTTTTTTCCAAGTCAGACACTTTAGTTCACATTTTACAGCTGGTTTGAATGGTGTTTCAGTCAAGGCTTGTAACACTACATTCAAATTCCATGGTAATGTAGGATCTGTAAAGAGGGATTTCAGTAAAAAGGTCCTTTTTATAACTGCTTTACAGAGTCATGATGAAGCTAAGGCAGAGCTGTCAACTCTGACATGACAATTAGACATATCAACCATTTGTACTTTAACTGTTGATGAACTAGACCTTCATTAACAATAGAAGCCAAAAATTCAAGAACTATGGATACTGGTACACCAAAAGGATTGATGTTTCTTTGCTGTGCCCAAAAAACAAATCTTTTCTGTTCACTTTTGTAAATCTTCCTAGTGGAAGCTTTGTGGGAAGACAAAAGAGTGGGATAGACATGGGAGGACAACCTGGGCTGTGTAGCTATCAACAGAATTGGAGAAACCATGCGGGGAACTTTAGGGTCAAAATGTCCAGATGAATCTTGTCTGCTGCATCTCACAGAAGGTCTTAAAATTGGGTCCAGGATAGACTGAGGCAGAACTACAGGAGGCCAAAGGGATAAGGGCCAAAGAGGATTACTGTAGTCTTTAATCAAGATACTTTCTGAAGAAATTGGGGAATCAGAGGGGTTGGGGTAAGCATAGAGGAGACCAGGGGGCCAATTGTGGAGGACAGTATCTCTCACTGACTCCTCTCATTGGAAGATCAGGGCAAAAAACCTGGTGCACTTATGGAGGGTAAATACAAATAAGTCTCAGCATAGTTGGCCCCATTGATGGAATATCTTCTCTGCAATTTTCTTGTTCAGGCACCACTCTTGAGGTAATAGGATGGACAACTTTTCTGCTATCACATTGGATTTCTCCAGAATGTGCATTGCTATCAGACAGCGACTGGATGAGATCACTGATTGCCATACCCTTACAGCTTCTCATCATAAGGGTAAGATCTGGTTCCTCCCTGATTGTTGATGTACCAGACTACCAACATATTGTCCATCTGAGTTGCAATACTTCCTGAAGGGAGAGAGTCTGGAAAGGCCTGTAATGCTAAGAGGACTACTCTCATTTCTACAACATTGCTCAGCATACTGGCATCTCCTTAGGACTAGGTGCCTTGGACTGTCTTTCCCAAGAACTGCCCCACTACCAAATTGGGATGTGTCTGTGTTCACTGTAGCCTTGGCCTGAGGAAGTATGAAAGGTCATCCCTGTAAAATTTGTTCTGAGCAAATCCACCACCTGAGATATTTTATGTATGCCTGATTTATTCTCATCTGGGAGGACAAGGGCTGGTACAGAATGGATCACTGAGTCAACAGGGTCCACTGAAGAATTTTCATATGAAATCTTATGGGAGCAGACATTGACCCAAAAGGATGTAAAATCAGGGATGACAACAGGGAACTTTGAATTATCTTTTGGACTATTTTAATCAAATTATTTTGACCCTTGACAAGGGAAGGGAGGCTGTCACTGATACAGTGTTGAACAGTTGAGCTGGTTCTAGGTGAGATTTGTAGATATTGATTGTAATGCCTATGTGAGAGCACAATTGCAGCACATAATCTTTTGGTTTGATCACTACATGCTTGGTCAGAGTGGTCATGAGCCAGCCATCCAGGTAAGGAAACTGTAGATCAGTATGCATGTTGTACTTCATCAGCCACCATGGCTAAACAATCATGTGTATATAAAGTAGGGAACAGGTGTAGATTCTGCTAGTGTGTAGTGTATCTGCCATGTGTGAAGTTGCATCTGAGAGTGTGACTGAAGTAACAGTGAACCAGCGAAGTATAAGAAATCCAAGTAAAGTATTCCAATGTACTGAACCAATGCATCCTGATGTGTGTATCTAATGAAAGACAATTGAATTCACAAGAAGCCTCTGCATCTCTTTAATGAATTATGACATGTGTGACTGAAACAGTCAGACTCCATGCTGTCTCAAGTGAGCCACTACTACTGCCATGCATTTGATAAACACCCTGGGGGCTGTGGTGAGGCCAAAGGGCAATGCTCTGAACTGCTAATGACTGACTCTCAACTGAAGCATAACTATCTCCTGGATCGCCTATTTATTTCTATGAGACAGTATGTATCTGGAAGATCTATTGAGCACATCCAATCATCCTTGTGCAAGAAAGGCAAAATAGACTGAAACATGGCCATTCAGAACTTTGTATACTGCACTGATTACTTCAGTTTGCTGAGATCCAGAATTGGTCTCCAGTTCCCTGCTTTCTTTGGCACTAAAAAGAACATTGAGTAAGCTCAGGATTGTCTGTGTTCTGAGGGAACCTCCTGGATTACTCTTTTTTCTTGCAGTTTTTCTATTTCTAGAGCTCCTACTTTCATCTGACTGGGTGGAACCTCAGAAATTTTGTTTATTGTTAAGGGGGTATGGATAAGGGAATTACATAACTTCTAGAAATAATCTTCTGGATCCATGTATCTTCTGTAATGTCTAGCCACACTTTCTGGTGCAGGGATACATGACTCCCAAATGCCTCCAGAGGTGGACATTCAGGCCTCCTTTCAGGAGTGCTGATATGGTCTGTCAGAAAAGGAATCACTGGACCCCTGGTTTTGTGGGCCTCCTCTGATACATGGGTAGTATCTTCTGTTACAGCTCCTCCTCTGCCCCCAGGTGAACTATCTCAATATGTATCTTGGAAAGGACCCTGGGACTTCTGAACCACATCTTTGGACCACCTTGTTGATTCCTACAGCAGGTTTTTTGATGAGTCACAAAACCTATTCCCACCTTAAGGCCAAGCAAGGAACTTCTGTCAGATGAAGCATCGACAAAGGAGGATTTGAAGGGCTCCACAAAATAACACCGGCACATCCAGGAATGTCTCCTAATGGAAATGCCTGAACCTGCTGCCCTACAGGTACCTTCACTTGCATGTGAAACAAGCCTCATGGGAATTAGTAATTGTCTGTAAGGTAGCCAGCTGTGATGTAACAGAAGTCTGTGCCTCAGCAGTTACTGCTCCTGAGAGGAATTTGGAGAGTTCTTTAATCAAATCCCTCTGAATCTGGTGAAGTGTGTCAAATAGCTCAGTGATCTAAGTCTGAAAGTCACTGAATTGTAAACACACTTCAGTAATCTCTCCATCACCCTAGACTCTTTTTAGGGGGATGAACAGATGAACTCTGCTCTATGAGTTTCTTCTTTGTGGCCATGGCTCCACCATAGCATTCACTGGTACTCCTTTGCTCCAAAATTCTTTCCCCTTTGGTTTTGAAAAGATCCTATGTTGTCTCTTGGGGATCAGCACAATAAAATCAGGTTCCTTCCACACCACTTGACAGGTCAATTCAATGAGCTCATCAGTGGGTGGAATCACCCAGGAAAGGGAAGGGTTATCAGTACACCCACCAAAAATTTCTTCAAAGGAGAACTCATCAGATGGTGATCTTGGGGACCCTTCCCCTTCACTGAAATCAATATCATCTGTGCTTGACTGCTGAGGGGAGTCTAAGTGCCTCCTCTTGCACTTTCACTTACTAGGGACTTCTTCAGTAAGTGGGGCCAGATAAGTATCAGAAGAAATAAGGATACCATGTTGGGCGGCCAGGAGACTTTGGGCTGACTGTCCCTGTGCAGTACAGTGATAAGGCTCGTGGCACACTGACATCTGGGATGGCAGATCCAAGGGTGGTGGAGGTGACCTGAAGGGGTAGAAACAGGGAGAACTCCCATCTGTATCTGTGCCAAGAGAAATTTACTCATCATCCTATATACATCTGCCTCTGTAAGACTCCTGGAAGAAAGGGAAGAAGCTTAGGAGGGAGTTCAAGAATGCTGGTGGCTCTCTAAAGAGTGGGAAGGTTGCCCAGAGGGGACTGGGTCCTGACAGGATGCATAATGGGTCTAGGGGAGTTATTTTGGCTCAGAGAGAAGCAGATCCAATGAGGCAGGCCATCACAGACAGTTGGATCTGAGGTCTGAGATCTAAGCCTTTCAAAATCTTCTGGGTCCATTCCTTGTTGGATCCAAAGAAATAGTGCAAGTCTCAGACTGCTCATGGACTGATTTTTATCAACTTTTTTTGCCCTGCCTTGGAGGACTGAGCTCCAGCCCATGATTCTGAAAAGGTTTCAGGGAGAAGTCCCTTCAGAATTATTTCATTTTTCCAGTCTACTAAAGCCTTTGGATTCAGAGATTTACAAATCTCACAAAGAACTTTCAAATAGGCAGAGTCCAGACAATAGGTGCAAGACTCATGGGCATGACTTTATATTATTTGAAACTGGAAGGTTTTTCTGGCATTATGGTAAACAGCAAGAAGAATAAGGCAGAAAAGTTTTCTTTTTCACTTGTTCTTCTATATTAGTAAGGCAAGGAAAGAAAAAACTACTAACAATGGTAGTTTGGAATACTAAAATGGTAGGAAAAGATAGAAACAAAAATACCAATGGTGGTATTAAACTATATGCGGAAAAAAAGTGTAAGGATAAGGGAGGATAGCTTGTAACTATCATGATATATAACAATGAAAAAAGGAATAGGTATACAGTCAAAAACTCTTTTAACCTACTAACTGCTCGACAGTTGACAGTGACCATGTCCATATGTGAAGGCTGCAAATCAGACCTGAGATACAGAGGGGCCTACAGCATCATGGGTAAGGGAGGAACTCAAGAGTTTGCTATAGCCACAAGTTGTAAAAAGCAGTCGAGTCAGACCCAAGGATCGGATCCAAACACACATGTCATGGAACACCAGAAAATTGACAATATCAGATGAATAATTTTTATCTGCTGTATGAAAATCTGATATGGCTGCCATCTGTAGTTTAATGTTTGAAAAAAGCAGCCAGAAAATCAAGAACATGAGAGACAGGGGCAGTAAAAGGGTCAACATTGTTTATTAATGCCCAAAGGGAAATCTTTTCCATTTGCTCTTGTCAACCTTTTTGGTGGAGTCTTTTTGCAAGGAAATTAAAGTGGTACATACCGGGGAGGGAAGCCTGGGCTGTCTGGCTATTACTGGAAATGGAAAAAACATGTGGTTAGTTCGAGGGCTAGGATATTGGGATGGCTCTTCCATGAGATGTGTGAAAGAAAATTTAGAGTTGGGTCCAGTATCCAGGGAGGATAACAAAGATGAGACCAAAGGAAGGGGAACCACAACTGGTGAGACCATAATGGAGCAAACATGAGGACTGAGCTCTTCAACCAATTTTTTTAAACACATTAATTAAATTATCACTTTTGACACAGGCAAATTTACATTTAGATGAAAGTAACCAAACATTATTAACAAGTTCACATATACAAACATATCTCACATGTATTGCTGTATTTCATACAGCATTACATAACTTTTTCCTTTCCTGCCCTTTTTTAAACAAGAAACATCTTTATTATCTTTATTACACCATCACTTACAACATAGGCAATCATACATTGATATAAATGAAAACACACCACACCAACACAATCCTAGTTGCCACCATTTTACATTACAAACCATACTGACTCAATCCCAGTTGCAAACATTATACATCATTAATGTAATCTACCCAGTCATTTTCAGGCAAACATTACCCAGCTCATTTAACCCCTGCCTTCTTTTAAACCTCATTCATCTCCTGTATGTCTTATTCCCACCATTCCCATTTCTTCTATATAGTTTACTCCTACCTTTTCTAAAGATCTCAATTCTAGTTGTTTTATCTCTGTTACTATAATCACTACTTCTACTATAGTTGTTTTACATTTTGATTTTCATTTCCTAGTAATTGCTTTGTTGGCAGCCACCATAAGTAGACACACCAAGTCCTTCTCATGTCTACGCAATTCCAATTCTGTATCATACCTCAGAAAAGTTATCTCCCTCGTCAGACCAGTCTGTCCACCCATGACCTCTGATAGTGCATCCCGCAGGGTAATTCCTAAAAGTCCACCAGCTCACCTCACTCCCAGGAAATATGTTCCTAGTAACCTCTTGCTTCCCCATCACACCTTCAATACTTGTTGTCTATTTCAGTGTAACATTCTCTGGAGTGTACTAACGGTATAAAAATTACCCATGTAAACATTTCCAAGCAGAAATCCTGAATCTTCTATATTTTGTGGCATATTTGGGAGACATACATGCATCCACCCATGGTTTCTTTATGAATTACTTATCCAGTCTCTCCTCCTAATCCCTTCTAACCTCCTTTGATTGATTCTTATAGTTATCATGCAATCTTTTATATGCTCTACTAATTATTCTTTTTTTTACTGGTAGCTCCTGTTGTACATTGTACTAAAAATCTACCACTGCTGGTCTGCCCTTAAGGACACCCCACAGTTCTTTCTCTTTGCCACACTCTGATATCAATCCTTCATAGGGAAGGCAATCTGTAAAGTCTAAGCAAATTCTTGGCATCTTCCCATTCTATCATCTTCCCCTCTCTAGTTCTTTGATCCCAATACTATGGTTCTTTTGCCAGTTTTCTCCAGTAAATTCAAGCCCCTTCTTGCCTATTGCCTATGTCCCTAATTGCAGTCATCCCTCTCAGCAGAATCTCCTTGTTCAGATACTTCCTGATACTTTATACATATAATATTCTGTATGACTATTGTTATTCTTCTCAAGGCTTGCATCCAAAATCTGTCTCTGCTTGTTTCTTGACCTTCCCCCATTTCCTCATCATCCCTTTCTACTTTGAGTTATAGTTTTCTGCTTGTGCTATGTATAAAAGCCTCAGCTGTGCAGCTCTGAAATACCACTTCAAATTGGGTAATCCCAATCTGCAGTGTTTCAATGGAAGAATCAGCTTATCCCATTTGATTCTTGCCATCTTTCCCTCCCAGATAAAGTCCTTCAACTCTTTATTATTGCTATCCATGATGCTCCTCTGATTGATACAGATATGGCCAACCTAGATAAAAGATTAAAGGGACTAAAACATTTCAACTTTTTATATCTTACTATCCATATACCTATAACAAAGCTTCCATTTTCTCAGTTTTTCAATTATCTTTTGCTTTCTTTCTTCCCACATATTCTCAGCTGACACACCAGAATAGTTCCTAATCCATACTCCTAAATACTTCATCTTATCATGTCCCCCTAAATATGGATATTGTCAAACCAATTCATATCTGGGTACATAAATTACCATTACTGCCTTTTCTCTTTTTAGTTTCATTGATTTGGTATCCAGAAAAGCTATGAAACTGTCTCAAAATGTTCCACAAAATTGTAATGTCTGTTTCTGTCTTTGTCATGTATAAAATATCATCTTCAAATAGAGACATCTTTTATGGACTAACATGCCAATTACATCCTTGAATTTCTGAGGCCCTTATTTTCTTTGCCAATAGTTCTAAATATAATGCAAACAACAAAGGGGAAAGCGGATATCCCTGCCTTGTTCTTCTGCTTAAGCATAAATTATCACAGACAACCCCACCCACTTTACTTTTTGCCTCCCATCCATTATTTATTCTCCAAATCAACCAATTTTTTTTTCAGGAAATGCAAATGCTTCCATTGTCCTGCTCAAAATCTGCAAACTTACTCTCCCAAATGCTTTCTCTGAATCAAGACCCATCAACAACAATGGCATTCTGCTTCCCTCTGGATCATCAGTGTTCTGTTACTGTTCTCAAATGTTAGTCTCCCCTCCACAAAACCACACTGATTACTATCTGTTATGTTTGACATTACATTTTCTCTACATTTAGCCATTATAGACATGGACATTTTATACTCATGGTTTAGTATTGAAATGGGTCTGCATGAAGCTGGATCTCATGGACCTTTATCTTCTTTAGCTATTACAGCAACTGCTACTTTTTTACATGATGGTACTTCTCCTCCTCTTAAAATCATGTTAAACAAAACCTTCCAGGTGTCATCAGTTTTTCCCCTCCTATCTTCCATACTTCTACAGGAATAACATATATCCCTGTGTGCTCTCTTGTAGACTGGTTATATACACAACAGTTATCTCATCTCCTCCTATTCTAACCATTAGTAACTGAGCCTCATCTACCTCTAACCTTGGCATATTTACTTCTTCTATAAACATTTCCATGTGTATCTTCTCTTCTTTTCCATATTTATCTGCTTTATGCAAACTTTCACAGAATTTCTAAAATATTTCTAATACCTCTACACAATTTCTTGTTACCTTCCTTGTTATAGACTCCCTAAGCTTGGCCAAAGCCCCTTCTCATTTCTGTAGGTTGAGTCGTTGTTCTGAAAGTTGCTGTGCTCCACTTTTATTATCCAGAACAGTTGCTTAACAGCAATATTTATACATTCCTGTATATTACCACACAATCCATTAATTTCTGTTTAGCATTCTGCAGTTGATCCTCTTCTTGTTCTGTGAGAGTATCCCTGTTTATCAATACTCTAGCATTTGTCAGTACGTCCAAATATTTCTTGTTACTTCTTAACCATAGCACTCTTTCATTTCCACTCTATTTTTAAACTCCAGCTTAATTTAAAGCTACTCCATAACTATACTTTCAGAAGTAATTTCTATCCTCTCAAATAGTTACTGAATAATCTGCACTACCCATTCATTACATCCCTTTGTTTTCAACAGACAGGTGGGAAACCACCAGTGTCTCATTTTTATTTCATTACACTGTGTTTTTATTTTAGTTATTATTGGCACATGGCCTCAAATAATTATTGGGTGCATATGAATACCTTCAATTAAATGTACATGTTCCAATGAAATGTAAAATCTGTCTAGTATAGCCCAGTTTGTATATCTTTATGAATAATATGTAAATTCCTTACAAACTCCTGCTAATGAACTCACATCTTCCATGCCGAATATTTTCATAAATGTATTCAAAAATCTACCCTCCTTTGTTATACTTTCCCTTCTGGGCCCCACAAACACATCTTCATTGCTGCAAATCAAATTCCAGTCCTTACATATAAGTAATATTCCTTGCTGAAAACTGATCATTTCTCCCAGAGTTTCCTTAAGCTCCATTACAGCAGTTTTTGGTGAATATAAATACATCTCACTGTAATCCATCTCCCTTGCCAGTAGCCCTTAGCACTACAAATCTTCCATTGCTATCCTTTTTTATCTTCTTCCAGAGGAGCTGCTGTTGCAATTAATAGAAGTACTCCTGTTTTCCTTTAGCTCACATATTCCTCTTAATAACCATCCAGGAAACCTTTGTTTTATCAAATTCACATGCTCAGTTCTTTCCAAGTGTGTCTCCTGTAACATAAGTTTTTTTCACTCAGATTTTTTGATATACTTCATTATTCCTTTTATTATATTTATCTGTATACCATTCACATTTAAAGACAGTACAGAAAGCATCATTGCATTCAATAGTTATTAGTCCCGTGATGATGTGATGTAATGCTATCTGTGCCAGGGAGAGTAGGGCAGTGCATGTGTAAATATGCTAGCATAGCCCACTGGAGTTTTGTAAATAATTTTATGTAATTTCACTATTCCTCTGAACTGTACAGTTGCTTGTATTAAAAATGTAGTTGTGGAGTTGCTTATTTTGAAAATATTTTGATGGTGGGTTTTGCTGGACACAGAACACATGTCCTTGTATGTCAGACATTATTATTATAACTGATTGAATGCATACATTTTAACAGAGAATTCTAGAAGGGAAGAATGGTAGTTCTTGAAATTGTTCTATAGCTTTCAGATACTGTAACAGATGTGATGTCATTTCAAAACCAGCACTGAAAGGACTGAACTCTTTCTGTTTTGTTTTGATTTTTTGGAACACGACAAGTAAAGATCTTTGACAGTTATTGCAGTTACTTAGTCAGGTAAAATATCATTATCTTGCCTTTTGGAAGAAAGCATCCCAGCACTTCATTTTGCCTTGCTGAATTATTTCAGTTAAATAGTGAACACTTCTTTAGACAGGAAAATATAGTGAGATTAGTTAAGTATTGTTTTCTTGTATCTATTTAAATCTATCCACTGTGTTATTTCTTATAGCACCTGTGATTAAAATTCTGTCCTTTCCTGTCACTAGATATTCAGTATTTTGATGTTTTCTATTTTATTAGCTATTATTACATGTTTCTATGCTTTTCATTGTGGCAGGTCTTTCAGAGAATGTTTTCACATCTTGAGAGTGCTTATGCTTATTTTAGTGACACTGTGACCACACTGCAAAGCTTTTTGCTTTGGTCACACTATACCATTTGTATTACAATTACTTTTACTCAGTAATTGGATACCCTTACAAAAGCTTTAGAGTAGCTGACTGGTGTCAGCATGATTACCTTATAGTCTTGGCAGAGTGGCATATCTAGTAAATCTCTGCCAGCCTTTCCCAAGACTGTGTGTGCATGACAATAAAAAAAAAACTAGTGTGGGTGTGTCAGCTACTTACAACTGGGACACAGTGCTCCAAAGTGGTCAGTGTGGAATCTTGTTTGGGGTCTGGAGAGAAACACAGAGCCCATTCCCAGGTCTAGATCATGTTATGTATGCTATTACAAGAAATTCTGCATGGTGCAAACAGCTGAATTTCAAAATAATGAGTAAATCCATTCCTGTTTTTAGTAGCCGCCTCTCACTGGTGTCAGTGGTGAAGACTGAGGCTCCTTCAGTACTTGCCTAGGGTTGAGATGCGATCACAAGTCCCACTATGTCTAGTTACACCTTTTGTGTTACATGCATACTCTAGTGGACAGGTGGAAGTGTTATATACTATACACTGTTAGTCACTGGAATGAATAAAAATACAGACTCCAGATGTCACATAAAATGGAGACTTGCCAATTACATAAAAACAGTCAAACGCTTTTGTCGACTCAACCATGGACTTCTTCACAACCATTTTACTTACATCTAACACCTCTTTCTGTTTAAAAATCATGCAATCATGTTACTGTTCAATTGATTCTACATTTGAAAGTTTTAAACAGACAATGTTACATTTAACCATATAACATGCATTTTACCACAAGTTACAAGACAACAGATATCAACCAGCCGAAAAATTCCTGTGAAGTATTATGTTATAAAACAAATGGATAAAAAAATAATGTAGTAAATAGGTATTTCTAGTCAACCCTTATATATTGTGTGTTAATCACATTTAAAAAGTAAAAAGCAAACAATCATGCAAGTTGTATACAATAAACATTTTAATCATTCTGTAAATTACCGTCTCAAACTCCATTTTTAAAGTAGGGATCCAAATAAACCTTGTTATGTTTTGCTTAGTTATTTCTCTTCATTTATACATCAGCTGATAATAGTTTCAGTATTGGTGTCAATGAGGTCTGGTCATTTAAACTAAGAACTGACATGGAATTCATCCTGAGCTGCCAAATGAGCTCCCTTTTCTCTACCTGTGTTTTCTAACTGCCCCAGATGCTCTTAGGTATTGTTTCTAAAATACCAAACTTACACTTTGTAAATGTGGGTCATATGTCTGTGTGTCCATAAAGGGCACTGCTTGTGTTGCTTTTGGCAGTTATATGTAAATGTTCATAAATATGTTCACAAGACTGCCTTTCTGTCTTTCCACTGCAGAAATATTTATGGCTTGAGAAAATTACTATATATACTATTCCTCTGGTGTTACAATTCCCATCTACAAAATGTACTACTCTAGTGGGTTGCCTATACTGTTTTTCTGTTCTTATGAAATATATCTACATTGGTTGCATGCACTAAAATGTTTGGTGCCCTTGTTGCTATACACTGTTTTTATCTTGGGGTGTTCCAATCAAAATGTAACTTCTTCCCACTCATATAGACAAATCTTGGAGTTTCACCAGTGGTCATAAAGATATCATCATTACCCCTAAATATGTTCTAGTTTCTAATAAATATATCCTTTTTTTTCTTTGGTGTAGCTATCCAATTATAACACCACAGACTTGATGTAAACCCTTTCCTGACTGTATTTTGTCCTGGTGTCTTGGGGCACTACCCTCGTGTCATACCTAATATTAGATTTTATTTAGTGCCCCATCCATTAGTAATTCCACACTAATTTTGTATACTACATCTCTTGCATATCCACTTTCTCAGAAAATATAAATTAATTTATTTAGTTCCATCTGGAACTTGACCCTGTTGGAACTCATTATGGATGCTCTCGCTAACTGACCTTTGAAAATGTTCATGTTTGTGTATCCAGGGTGACGGCTGTTGAACTCTAAATATTTATTAGGAAATGTAGGTTTTCTGTACAGCCTTGACCCAAAACACTAGATCTCCTATCTCTGTAGACTATCACTTCCAGATAGTCAATCTGATTGTCAGTGAGGCTCTGGTTTAAATCTTACAAAATATTGTTGATGTAGGTAATAACTTCTTCCCTTTATTGTTCTCTACCCTTCCAAAGGATGAACATATCATCCAGAAACAAAGGTAGGCATTCCATTCTCTCTCTTAAATCAGATTTTACAACATACTTCTTTTCCCATTGGTATGTAACCAGGTTAACATATATGGGGGCACAATTCCAATCATTTCAAATGTGGTATCCACTGAACAATCACATGACTGCCTGATTTTTAAATAGAAATGATTTTTATATACAAGTAAAGTGGTTCTGGATAAGTCCATGGTTGAATGGATGACAGTGTTTGACCTTTTTTATATAATTGACATTTTTTCCTGTTTGGAATTTATAAATTCTCTGATTTTTTGTGATATCTGCAGTCTGCATTTTTATTCCCTTCACTGATGAACTACCAGTCTACTCTGCATAGAAATTAGAGTGTTGTGGGTGACTGTTCACTATGTGGCTTTTTTGTTTTACAAACTTTTTCTCTGTCTATATGGCACACACTGGTTACATTTCTTCTATAACTTATATAGTGGTTTCTTCTCATATCTATTTTAAAATATGTCACATCTTACAAATGTACTGGTTGTATTGAAAACCTTCAAACAAAAAACAACCATATGATTCCCCCTGAAATATATTTATTGAACAGTAACACACAAAACTATGTGCAGTTTCAAATATTGAAGTTTTCAGCTTGTAATAGGAACAAATGTCCCAAACTGACAGCTATACTCATAAACCTCTGTTAACCTAAAAGAAAGGTTGTCCATGCTAAGAAGCATGATGCAACTTGTGCTTCTACTAGCTGCTAACTGGTTTTGACTTATCTGTATAGCTCTCCTAGCAGTGAAAACACCAGAATGCTTTCAGAGAACATTATCTATGAGCCATTTCTCTTTTTCACCAGCCAATCACTCTCCACCAGACTGTAACCCATTTCTGCTTGTCAGATTGACTCAATGGAGACATGAGAACCAGACAGCCAATTTCACATTATCAGATTGTCTCCATGGAGCAATGAGAACCAGACAGTTAATTTCTCTTTATCATACTGTTTCCATGGAGGCATGATGGCCAGATACCGACTTGTTACTAAGCATACATTCATTTGCTAGAAAAAAGTGTCATAATATTCAGTATTCTTTTTGATTTACTTGCATTCTCTTAAACTTTGTTACTAAACCAATGTAAGGTACTTAATCCAGTCATTCCCACAAGCAGGAATGAGAAAAAGCAGATTAATTGTTCTTTTGTCATGCTGATTTAACCAGGCTTTGTATTTCTTTGTGACATTTCAGTGCCTATGTTTCTTAAAAGTGAACAGCAAATAGAGAAGGCCGGAAGAATGAAAAAAAAAAAAAACAAATGAACAGCAGCACCTACTTACAATCCCCATTAAACTTACACATACCTGAGAAAAATTTCCTTTACAGCTTGCAAAAAAAACTATACACTACAAGCATAGTGCTATTAAGAAAAGGAACTGTTTTCTTTACTTACAGTTCAATTTCTCCCTTCTCTTCCCCTCCCCAAAGCATTTCTCCAAACCTTACTGATATGAAGTAGGGCACACCCCCACAAATTCAACACATTCTGAAAAAGTCCAATATGTCTAGATGGCCTTGCTCTGTCATATTTCTCAAATATAATTATTGCAGTGTAACACTGCATTAAGTTACTGGCTTTATTACTGTTCATCTCCATCTGCCAAATCCTGTCTCTGCTTCATTTCCAATGTACTCTCAATTCTTCTACTCAACTCTTAAGCTCCGGCCTTCTCTCCCACATTTTCCATTGAAACAGTGGAAATTATTGCACAGATACAGTCTCTATGTTGTATTTACTACTAGAACAAGAAGCATAATTGCCTTCTGTTTCACAATTACTTTTTGTTGGACAAACTTTTGGTATTTTATCCTAATTATGTATTTCATCTAGAAATGATATTGTCCCTCCATGAAAAAATAACTTGAAGACAGCTTGGTGGAGCACTTTAAATGGGCAGCGCAGTGGTGCAGCGGTTAACATTGTCACCTCACAGCAAGAGGTTCACTGGTTCGATTCTCAGCTGGGGTGGCTTCTGTATGGATGTGTTTGTCTCTGTGTGTGTGGTGGGTGTGGGTCTGGTACCTCTCCTCTCCCACATCCCAAAGACATGCATCTGCATGCATCTGGGGGCTCCACTCCAAACCTCCACTGCTCTGGAACCGTAAATCTCACACCTGCATCTCAACAGTTTACTCCTCTTCTGCCTGGTGTACAATGAGCAATCATTATCAGCAAACACTCTGCTGTCTCCCACTTTTAGTATTTCGACCACTGGCACAGGTTTATCAGAATAAGCACCTTATGTTGGTAGGATTGCAAATCTGCCATTAAAGTCTAGGTTGCTTTCTCACAGCCAGGTTTGAAGCATACACACAATGTGCCCTTTCATCTGGGTCTATATTATAACATTGTCGGCTTTTGAGACTATAATATAGACCCTTTCATCTAACAACTAATGCTGTGGAATACCACTTCAGTTGCTTATTTGTGCTTTTATAAAATTAATGTAGTATGTTCCTTTCAGCTTCTCTGTTACAGCTGAAAATCTCTGGTTTTCCCTACATGTTGTGTCCTGCACTTCTATTATTGTTTGAAAATCTCTTCCTAAGCAGTCTCATATTCAGCCACTGCTATCTTCATTTAAAACTCTGCATTTTTGCAGCTTTATCACCTCATCTGAATATCTGTTTACACTTTCTTCCATTTTTAAGGCCTTGTATTGTTTGTGTTAATATACTCTATCAGTCCTTCGTTTGTTTTACAGGTCTGTGTGCAGTTCTCTTATATGTTCCTGTAGGTAGCTGGAAATCATGTCTGAAGATTTAATTGCTTTTTGTGGCACAGCTGCAGAACTTTCCACAGTTACTGCATCTTCTTCACTCTTTGTAGCCAATTCTTTTCCAGCTGCTCTGTATTTCTTGGCATCCAGGCAGTACACTACTCAACCATTACTGATATTTACCCAAAATTAAAAGTCTACTGGCCTTCTCTGTTGAGTTTCTGTTTTCATACTGGAAGACCTGGAGTTAAGCTGCTACTTATTGTGCAGCCATCTTGGAAGTCCAACATAAACGCTTTCTGTAGAAATTTGAGGAACAAAGGAAGTGGAGGATAAGCATAAAGGAGACTGGATGGCCAAATGTGAATCAGTGCAGAATACCTGTTGTCCTTGTTGCTGTGGGAGAAAAAAAGAGGTCACAGCAAGGACGGCCTCAATGACAGAAAAATGTATACACCACTGACTGAGAGACTACTCATGAGGTAGTAAAATGAACCTGCTGAGTTTCTCCCCTGGTATGTTGGATTGTCCTGAATGTACATTGCAGATAGAAAGCGGTTGGAGATCACCTATTGCCACACTCTCATACCTTCTCAGCAGAGCAGTTAAGAATGGGCTCCCCTTTGCTTTTTGTTGTATCAGACTACAGACTTGTTGTTGATTTGAATCACAACAGGCCCTAGAGGAACAGCATCATGAAATTCCTGCAAAGCTATGACTGATCTCATCTCCAGGTTGCTGATATGTGAATTGGTCTCTTGGAGGACCACATGCCTTTGACTGTTCTTCCAGGTAATGCACACTAATTGGGAGGTTTACGTATTCGATGTAGCCATTGGGGGTGGTAAAAAAAAGGATACACCTAAGTAAATATCATCTGACTGGATCCATCACTGAATATGGTGTTTGCATATTGGTGAAAGCTTGATTGGAAGAGATAAGAGTTGTTGAAAAATAGACTACTGAGCAGCTAGACTCCACTGAAGGATACGTATAAAGTCGCATGCTAAAGGAAGTAGAACTTTCACTGCTGCCATACACCCTAAAGCATGAATAATTAAGCTTTTTGAAGTGACACTTCTTATGGCTCATTTAGCCATAATGCGAAACTCAAAAGTAAAATGGAAGTACATGTCTGACTCCATCTGTAGGGCTGAGTTTGACTTCCCTCTCTACTTCAGCTTTTCAAACACACACACACACACACACACACACACACACACACACACACACACACACACACACACACACACACACACACACGCACACAGACACACACTAATGATTGTCACCTTAAATAAATAAAAAAAAGCTAAAAACTATTTTCCTGCAAACTGTCAAACACTTGCCCATTACCTCTACAGGACACCACCAACAAAAACAGGCCAGTCCTGCGAACCCCCTCCCCTGACAGCTAACAATTGGAAAACAATTCCCATACCACAGAACTGAACGGGCAGCTGCCTACACTGTCAGGCCAGAGTTTTAAGTAGTAAAACAAACCATACACAGTATAACATTAAAAAAAGACAAAACAGAACAGCATCCTTGTGATTACAAATAGTAACACACCAACCCTCCTGGATTGCAACCTACGTCCTGCTTGAGTATTTCTGTGAAAATACAAACTAACAGCTGAATGAACAGGAAGCCTCAGAGCAAATAGAATACACTTGCTTTGAAACCAGAGCTCAGCTTCTTTTGGTGACTGTTTTGGGACATTAACAAGTTCATCGCTTATGTGATTGGTTTAACATGTAGTAGGGGATACACCCTCTTTTGTGTAGACTTTCTTTAATCACGATTATACCAAAAAAGCCAAAGGAAACAAGGAACCAAACCAAGAAAAACAAGCTTCAGGCTGGAAAAACAATCCAAAGTAATCCAAAAAGTAGCTGGAATAAATACCAGTGGAACTTGTAAAGTAAGTACTTTAATAAGGTCGGTAAGAACAAGTGCTTTCGCTCGGCTAAGTACCGAACTTTCTCAAGTTAAAATATGACTAAGACTACTGACAGCAACATTAAATAATCCCTTCCCAGTCACGTGGTTAGTTAATTAGCCACAAATGTAAGGTTAATTAACCACAAAATTAAAAAGCACCCATTTGAGGAACAATTTCAACTAAAAACATGTATCTAGATTCTCTAAAAAATGTACCTAAATATAATGGATTTGAAACAATGTAGTATAAAAACAGTGTAATATAAAACACATTTCCACAGATCATAAATGTGAAAACTAGTAAAGCTTTAAAAAGTTCATAATAAATATATATGTTAATGTAGTAAAAGTGTCATATTATGACACAAGAATCATAAACAGTCAATAATGTACCTTGAACAGTGTGTGCACATAAAAAACTATAAACGCTCCCTTCTAATTTTAAGAACCCTACTAATGTTAATACTCTCATTTAAACCCGGGGGTCTACTTGCATCCAACTTAAGTTGCCAAAGGAGCTCTCTATATTCTAGACTAGTTTCCCAGTCTCCACCCCTGGCATCAGGGAACACTTGTTCCGGGACTACGAATCTAAATTCAGAATTGTTACATAAGAGAGAATGCGTATACAAAGCATTTGATTCTTTTTGTTTACAAATGTCATACAGCTGCTCGTACATTCCTTTCCTAAGTGGCCTTTCGGTTTTGCCTATGTAGAAACTGGTGCAAGTAATGCAAAACCCTAAATAAACCATCCCTTTACTCCCACGGTTTGTGAAAATCTTGGGGTTGAAAAGAAAGTTCCTTGAAGCAATGTATATACTTGGGGTGTTAAAAATAGCATTGCATTGTTTGCAGGCACCACATTTAGAGGTTCCTATTCTGGGGAACTGTGTGCTCATTCTGGAAGTGTAGTTCCCCTCAAAAATCTCTTTGAGATTAGTGTCCCTCTTTCTGATGAACTTAGGATGTGCTGGTATTGTGTTTTTTAATTCATCGTGGAGTGAAAGAACTGGCCAATGTCTATGCATCACTTCTTCAACTTCAGGAGAGTTAAGGCAGTAAGTCTAAATAAAGCTTCCATGGACATTGTCAGGTGTCCTATTATTAATATGATGGAGAGTTGCATCTGTACCCAAAAGAGGAGGGTAACAAGTTTCCCTACTATCCATAACCTGTCGGGCTAGAGTGGTTAAGAGTGTAAAAGGGTACCCTCTTTCATGGAACAAGGATTTTAAAAAATTGATCTCTTCTAAAAAATCATGCAAAGTACTAGACATTCTGGAAGCTCTGATGAACTGCCCTTTAACAATACCCATTTTCTGGTAAAAGGGGTGCCCACTCTGAAAGTGTAAGTATGAATTAGAAAATGTGGGTTTCCTGTATAGTTTAGATTGAAATGAATAGTTAGGTCAGTCCTTATATAAAGTTACATCAAGATAATGAAGTTCGTGATCACTGATCGTATAAGTGAAAGTTAAGAAGTGGGTGGTTGAATTAAGATAGTTGAAAAAGTCCAAAAATTGATTTTGGGTACCTGCCCAAAAAATACAGATGTCGTCTAGGTACCTTTTATAATGCACCAAGTACTGTGCCCAGGTGGTGGAAAAAATAAACCTTTGCTCCCATCTGTGTAAAACAACATTAGCATAGAAGGATGCACAGGGGGTACCCATAACTACTCCTTTTCTCTGCTTGTATATTTCACCATTGAAAAATATAAAGTTGTTCTCTAAAATTGTTTCCATGTATTCGACCAACAAGTTAATTACAGTATTGCCCAAATTGGTTTCAGTGGTTAATACCTCGTTAAACCACTCCAAACCAACAGAGTGTGGAATGCTTGGAAATAAATCAACTATGTCTATAGTGATCAAAAGAAGTTCTGGTTTGTAAAGAGAGGGTTGTATTCCTTTAAGAAAATCCCAGAATCCTTACAAACATGTTTTAATGATGTACCAAACTGTTTTGTTACCTGGTCAATAAATTTCCCTAAAGGTTCAGTAATACCCCCTGCTCCAGATACAATAGGTTGGAACTTCAAAGGGTCAAGCCCTTTATGTATCTTAGGGATTCCAAAAATAACTGGGATTTTTGGCTTGTTGACATGTAAATAGTTGTACAATTTTTAATTGATAGCCCCTTGAAGTAAATGATCAGTTAACATAAAGCTGATTTTAGAATAAGCAATGTTGGCCTCATTTCTGGATACTAACTCGTACTGATTAGAGTCCTGTAGTATACTATAGATGTAATTGTCATAGTCAGAATTATACATCAACACTACCCTACCCCCTTTGTCAGGTTTCATGAGTCTAACATTCTCTTTTTTAAGATGGTTAATGAGTCTGGATGCTTGTTGATCTAGATTAGTGGGAGAAGTTTTAACTACTTGGGACCGTGAAAGTCTAAGGTCCCTTTCAACAAGTTCCTCAAAAAACCTTAATAGATGGGTGTGTGGGGGGATTAAAAGTACTAGTCCTACTCAGTCCGTTGTTAACAAAGGGTTGTCCTTTGAAATAAAGTGCAAGATTTAAACTCCTTACAAAAAGTTTTAAGTCTATAAGGGTTTTAGCAATGTTGAGGGGACGTAAGGGTACAAACTGAAAACCCCGTGTGAGTAGGTCAAAAGCATCCTGTTTGATGTCTACATCTGTATAATTGAAAATAGTGAAGTTGTCTTTCTTAATTTTAATATAGTTACTTCCTTGTTCAATAAATAAATTTTGTTCAGTGTTAATCTGAACCTCAAAGTCAGATTGACTTACTTCTGTCCCTTGTTCCACCCCTGTGGTGTCTGTCTCTTTTCCCTCACCCCCAACCTCCCGGGGGGTTGCTGAAAATCCTGGAAGGAATTTTTCCTTCCTTTCTCAGCCAACCTTTTGCTCCTACAAAGTGGTTCACTGTATTTTAAATTACAATCATCAAAAGTGTTGCCCTTGTTGTTGTTATTAGTGTTAATACCAACATTCGATTTATTAATCCACTGTGATTTACCAGGGAGTGGATATACCACTCCTTCATGGTATTTAATGAAGTCACGCTCTAGTTTACGAATTTTACGATTCAAAATTTTAATACAAAACTGGTTGACCTCGTCAAACACCTTGTCATAATTATACTTAACACTCTGAAAGTTACTATCATTCACCAAGGAGTTATTTAAAACATTCAATTTGGTTAAGAGAATATCGGCTTTCATCTCATATTCAAAGACCATAACATTCAAAATTTCAATACCAGCCCTATCAAAAATATCACATAGCTTCTTGTAATATGAGGTTCCCATTTGTACATTGTTAGGGAACTTGAAACAACGGAAACCCTTTGGTACATGTTTTACAGTAACACATTCTTTTAAGTAATTGATTTCGAGCTGATTACTCTTATAAGCATACAGTTGTCTTTCAATTTGTTAATGTTAGACTCAATGTTATTGGTATTGTTGGTAGTCACAGTACCTTGATTGAAAACGAACTGCTGGTCTGTCCAGTTGTTAAAATTAAAACTCTTGCACTGTCTTTTGTGCATGTTGTTGTGAAGGGAAGATGAGCCCTCGGCGTGTTCTGAGCTAACAACTCTAGCAAACGTGGTGTTTGACGGAAGTGGAATATCCAAACCAGTAGTGCCACCTCGTACCAAGACCGGTGGAGACTTCCTCCTAGGGTCAAGAATTTGTTGTTGGTTACCCGGCGGCATAGTATTGTGATTGTTGTTACTTTTTAAAAGATTAGTTAATTGCGTGAGCAGGGAAAGGACTTGATTAAATTCTGTCCGTGTTACTGGACCATCTTCACGGTCATCCCTTAGCAGCTGAGGCGTGTCAGCAAAATTAGTAGATTCGATTTCCTCAGCCATGAAACAGTAGCACAACGTCCAAAACCAAAAAAGCCAAAGGAAACAAGGAACCAAACCAAGAAAAACAAGCTTCAGGCTGGGAAAACAATCCAAAGTAATCCAAAAAGTAGCTGGAATAAATACCAGTGGAACTTGTAAAGTAAGTACTTTAATAAGGTCAGTAAGAACAAGCGCTTTCGCTCGGCTAAGTACCGAACTTTCTCAAGTTAAAATATGACTAAGACTACTGACAGCAACATTAAATAATCCCTTCCCAGTCACAATAATTAGCCACAAATTTAAGGTTAATTAACCACAAAATTAAAAAGCACACATTTGAGGAACAATTTCAACTAAAAACATATATCTAGATTCTCTAAAAAATGTACCTAAATATAATGGATTTGAAACAATGTAGTATAAAAACAGTGTAATATAAAACACATTTCCACAGATCATAAATGTGAAAACTAGTAAAGCTTTAAAAAGTTCATAATAATTAATCACGGTTATAACTATTTTCTTCAAATGTATAATATTTTTTTCCCTCCATGTAGCTTTTGGGTGAATCAGAGGCATTATTACTGAAGAACAACCTTTCTTATTTGTCCCATATCTCTTGCTTTGCCTATGTTAGGTCCACTATTCCATTGAAAGGAGGATGTTGTCACTCTCTTTACATGTGCCGGGTGTAGGCAAATGTAATGAATGGCTTGCCAGTAGTTCATGGTATTACGGTATTAACCTGTCTTGTGCATTAGTCAGAGAGAACTGCTCAAAAAACATTGAGATAAAATTACTGCTGAAAAGGCTGGCTAATGATGTCATGTTTTGCAAAGCTAAGTTATTAAATGGTTTTGTCAGCTCTCCCAGGGGTGCTGACTGAGTTAGGGTGACAAGTGCTACTCATACCCCTCATCCTCAGAAATCTGTAGAAAGCCATACCTTATGGGGGGCAAAGGCCCAAAATAGGGAAAATTGTTATATTTTTAATTATTTTTTTTATTATTGCTCTTACAAACCTAGACATTTAGAAACTAAATGGATAAAAAATATGAGCATGTGGCCACCATGCATGTTATAAGTGAAACTTCTACAATGAACTAAGAAAATATACTTATTTGGAAAACTGTGTGTGCATGTTCATTTCCACACTTCATTACACAAGTTTCACTTCTAACACACATAGCAGCCATCCACAAACATCTTTTTTTCCATATATCTTGTCTTCTTCTCTTGTATCTTATCTTGTATTGTATTGTTATGTATGTAGAGTTAGTTCTGTACTTAGCATCTGTCATGTATCTGAAATTTTCTGTACTTGGTGTTATTTCTGCTTTACAGTTGCTCTGTATGCAGCTTTTCTCCCTAGCTGTCCATTGGAAAAGGGTACATGCTCAGTCTGACATACCTGGTTAACAAATGTCAAAATGAAATAAAATACATAACTAAAATTACTTTAGCTGGGGAAGATGGATGGGATAGAATCAGAAGAACCTGAGACATGAGTGTATCTATGTGATGAGTACGCAAAGAGGCAGTTTGCATTGCTGCATTCATATGTGCACACATACAATCCAAGATCTGTACTGGTGTCAGATTTGAACTGGCATACCTGAGTGTTATCCGCAGTGAGTGAGAAATGTGGAGCAAATAGTCCATGGATTGTTGTAGGAGATGCATGGTGTGGTGGTGAGGAGCCAGTCGTCTCGGTATGGAAACAATCAGAATCCTTATAGCCTCAGCTGAACTGCCACCACACCCATACATATGGTTTACACCCTGGGGGTTGTGTTGAGTCCAAAGAACAGGAGTCTGAATTGGTAATGACTGGCTCCCATCTGAGAGTGTAAGTTTCTACAGGACTGCCTGTCCAGTTTTGCTTTGATAATATGCATCCTGAAGATCTACGGAGGACATCCAATGGTCCTTGCTTAGAAATGACACAATAGACTTGACCATGACCATTTGGATTTTAGTCTGCTTAGAACCAATGCTGGTATAATATCCCCTGACTTTTTGGCCATTAACAAGCAAAAATAAGTTACTGTACTCACCATGACATTCCATCTCTGCTGACCATTTACTCACCATGACATTCCATCTCTGCTGACCATTTACTCACCATGACATTCCATCTCTGTTGAACATGTACTCACCATGACATTCCATCTCTGTTGACCATTTACTCACCCTGACATTCCATCTCTGTTGACCATTTACTCATCATGACATTCCATCTCTGTTGACAATTTACTCACCATGACATTCCATCTCTGCTGACCATTTACTCACCATGACATTCCATCTCTGCTGACCATTTACTCACCATGACATTCCATCTCTGTTGAACATGTACTCACCATGACATTCCATCTCTGTTGACCATTTACTCACCCTGACATTCCATCTCTGTTGACCATTTACTCATCATGACATTCCATCTCTGTTGACAATTTACTCACCATGACATTCCATCTCTGCTGACCATTTACTCACCATGACATTCCATCTCTGCTGACCATTTACTCACCATGACATTCCATCTCTGTTGACTATTTACTCATCATGACATTCCATCTCTGTTGACCATTTACTCACCATGACATTCCATCTCTGTTAAACATGTACTCACCATGACATTCCGTCTCTGTTAACCATTTACTCACCATGACATTCCATCTCTGCTGACCATTTACTCACCATGACATTCCGTCTCTGCTGACCATTTACTCACCATGACAATCCATCTCTGTTGACCATTTACTCACCATGACATTCCATCTCTGCTGACCATTTACTCACCATGACATTCCATCTCTGTTGACCATTTACTCACCATGACATTCCATCTCTGCTGACCATTTACTCACCATGACATTCCGTCTCTGCTGACCATTTACTCACCATGACATTCTGTCTCTGCTGACCATTTACTCACCATGACATTCCGTCTCTGCTGACCATTTTCATTCTTGCTCAACAGGTGGGTTTACATCTGAACTCTGGATCTGACTTGGCCATTATTGTAGCTCATTGGCTACCAAAAGTTCATGATCTCCTCCCTTACCCATAGGGTGCCAACCCTAGTATACCTCAAATCATGTTTGCTGGTTGATATAATGTCAGAAATATTACCATAACATTCTGATAGAAGACAAGGGTTGCTGTTGATGTCTGTCCGGCTATGCGTTTCGCTTGGCACAAGGCACAGTGGTGATGTCTGTATATAGCTTTCTCAGAACTGACTGCCCCAGTAGGAGACCTGTGTAATGAATGCCAGGATCTAAAATGTACATCCATGGAGGAGGAGGACTGGGGGATGGAGGTAGTGAGAGAATACTGCAACAGTGAAGGAAAGGACATGTATTGTTATGGTCAGATTTTACACAACTGTACTATGTCCTGCCATTCACTGTTGCAGTATTCCTTCCATGTGGGAGACTGACAAAGTTCAAGAGCAAACCTGGGAGGAGGAAGGAACAGTGCATCCCTCTATAAAGCCATGAAGAATGGCTGTAACAAAACCATCTGTACCTCTGCACACATCATCCAATTTGTAGTATTTGGTAAAAGTATGCATAGAAGTTCAGGCAGCAGCTTCAAGACTAGAGTTAGTATCCAAATCCTTGAAAAAAGCACCAGAAGAAGCCACAGCTCTAGTTGAATGAGCCTTCACAGAAGAAGAAAGGCTCTTGCCACGAAAAGTGTAACAAAAATAAAAAGCCTTTGAAATCCAATAAGAAATACCTGGATTGGATACAGCTAATCCTACTGACCTACGATGAAAGCCAACAAACTGATCAGATTTTCTAATACCATTATTTTTTTATTTTTATTTTTTATTTTACATTTGTTGACCAAGAAATTCTGACTGGACTAGGCCCATTTTCAGCGGAGGCCCGGGGAGAAAACTCTAGATTGTAAAAACAAAACACAGTACATTATACTTCAATCAGATATTCACACTGAACTATAGAGACAGTCGGAACACTTTTTAGCAATTAGATACATTACAAATAGCAAGGATTAGGAGATACATTCAGTCTAGAAAAACAAAATAGCTGTTAGAATTTTAGTACTGTAGGGCATAACAGTGAATAGCTTGGTAGTTGTTCATAGGTAAGTAGGGGAGGGGATAGGAGAGCTTAAGGTAAGTAATACATGGACATAGCCAGGAGGCTTTGTAAAGGGCAGCACTGTTCCTTCCCCCTCCCTTTACTGTTATTCCAATACAATCTGAGTTGCCTATGCACATCCAAGGTATGCAGCATCCTCTCACTGGCAGATTTTGTATAGGGGAAAAAAGTAGGAAAACTAATAGACTGATTAAGTGACAACTCATTAACCACCTTATGAATAAAAAAGGCTTACTATGTAAAGACACCCGTCCCTGTCCTTATGAAATACTAAAAAAGGAGGACAAGCCATAACGACATGTACGTCACTCATCTGTTTGGCAGAAGTAAGAACAATACTGCAAAGTAGCTGAAGCAGCAATCTCCGAAGGATCCAGATTCAACTTCTCCAAAATAAAATTAAGATCCCAGGGAAAGAGAACAAGCTTCCTGGGAGGTCTCCTATGAAGGACACCTTTTAGAAATTGTTTAGCCTGAAATCTACAAGCTGAAAGAGGAGATTAAGGCAGACAAGCAGATATAGCTGATAACGGGTTCTTAACTGATGGGCCAAACCAGCATTTAGCAACTCAAACAGATAAAAGAGAAACTTAAGAACATCCACGGTAAGTGGGTCCAGGTTATGAGGCAGACACTAAAAAAAAAAAAAAAACACTTCCATTTGGAAAAGAAGGATTTCCTAGTACTGGGCTTTCTGCCCTACTGCAGGAGCCACAGCATGTCCTCAAAAAATAGGTGTCTATGAGGAATCAGATTACTATCACCAACATTGTCAATTGAAGAGCAGACAGGTAGGGATGGAGGAGAGATCCTATGTCTTGTTTGAGAAGGCCCACCCTGTGAGGTGACTTGTGATGATAGTGGAAAAGGGAACCAATGATGTCGGGGTCAAAATGGAGTCCCCAAGACTTTGGGAGAATTCTGTTCTATTTTGAACAGGACTTTTTGAATGAGTGGAAGGGGAGAAAATTCATACAGAAACATCCCATTCCCAGTAAAATAGACAGCATATCACTGCCACACCAGAGGACCTGGGACTATGTCACAAAACAAAGAAAGCTGTGTGTTCAGAGTATAGGCAAACCAAACTACTTCTGGAGTACACCATTGGTGGACAATGTCCATAAACACATCCCTGTGAAGCATCCATTCCTTGGATTGAGATAAGGCTCTGCTCAGTGTCGGCTATAATGTTCGCTCTGAAGGAATAGGAACTGCCTGAAGAGTCACTTGATACCTGACACCAGCATCCCAAACTGTGTCATCTGGCAAAGAAGACAAGTTCTTGTTCCTCCATGTTTGTTTACATACTACATCACTGTGGTACTGTCTGTGAATACCTTGACAGTCCCTGTAGAAAAAGAGGATGAAGGGTCTGCAGAGCCAACATAAGAGCTTGTACCTCTTTGACACTAATGTGCTCCTTCTACTGAAGAGGTGATCATCCTCTCTGTACTTCTTGGGAGCCAAAAGTAGCTCCTCATCCCATGTCTAAAGCATCTGAAAACAGTTCCTGAGCTGAAAGAGGAGGCTGAAAGGTGAGCCCTGGATTTAAAGACAACTGCTGAATCCACCAGAGAAGTTCCTTCTTTAGACAGGGAACAAAAGAAACAACAAACACTGAAGGATGAGCATATAGAAACCACACTGACTTCAGAAACAACTGATACTTCCTCATGTGAACTCTGGTCAGGAGGAGTATAGGAATGGTGGCTGCCATAAACTCCATAACTCTCAGAAAGTCCCTGGCTGTAATGGAGGCCAGAGAAAGAAGAGTTTAGAGAAAGGAAACAAGTTTTAAGGATTTTGCAGAAGGTAAAGATGCCATTATGATGGCCCTCAATCCTGTCCACTGACACCAGTGAGGGAATGTTCACATTGGGGAAAATAGATACAGTATTTACAGATGCAGATCTCTCTGCATCAATTTAAAGAGATTACATAAGTAAGCAAGTTAAACAAGTTCCACAGGTTAGAGTTAATCCTGAGCACAAGTCAGGATTAAATTAAATTACACAGTAAACTGGTTAACAGATTTTTACACATTCTAGAGAGACTTAGCCAGGCTTGATACATTGACATAGCCAGTTAAGTGACAAATGTTTGTGTCTAGTTTTAAATTGACCTAAGGTAGAAAGTAAGGTAATATCAGCTGGAAGAGAGCTCCAGGATCTACTTACAGAGTTTGCAAAGAGAGAGTCACTGGCTGTGTTATTAATTTTGCTAGTCTGAATTAGTAGTTTGTTAGAGGATCGAAGCGGTCTAGGATTGTTATAGGGGGTGATAATATTTTTAAGTGCAGGAGTATTGTCTGGATTATAGAGGATTTTATAGGCCATAATCAGTTGGTTATACTGTATTAGGCTGGGTAGTTCAAGCCACCCAAGCTGATTTAGATTGATGCAATGATGTGTCCTAAAAGGCAGCCCTGTGGCAAACCTGGCAATGCGGTTGTAGTGAATTGAGAGTTTGTTAAGGACAGTCTTGTTTAAATTCGAGAGTAGAGGGGATGCATACAGAAGGGTTGAAAGAAGGTGAGAGCGAGCTACGGCAATTTTAGCTGGAGGGGTTAGGAAGGCTTTTATTCTGTAAAGTGACCCTAGTTTTTTATTGATAGTTTTGATAGTTTGGTTAGCATGTAGGTCGAATTTTAAATTATTGTCTATGATGACACCCAATAGTTTTGTAGAGGGGTCAGGGGATATTATTGTGCCATCATTTGAATTTATGGTAAAGGTGAAAGCGGTAGACCTTTGTGTTGGTGAAAATAACAGCATTTTAGTTTTTTTGGGATTTAAGATCAGACAATGTTCAGAAAGCCAGTTTTCTATTGTATTAGAGGTGGTCTGGGTAGCTGACCATAACTCTACTGGAGATGTGGCTGAGCAAATCAGAGTAGAGTCATCATCATATTGGATACAGCTGACTTTTTGGATGACAGTATAAAGATCGTTAATGAAGATGGAGAACAGCAAGGGCCCTAGTATAGAGCCTTGTGGTACTCCAAGGGTGTTAGGTAGAATGTTAGAGAGTTTGTTCTGCCAGAGGACAGCCTGCTGTCAACCATTCAGGTAGGATTGAAATCATTGAATGGCTCAAGTATCTAGACAGAATGTTTTCAGGGTGTGGATTAAATGTTGGTGATCAACCATATTGAATGCCTTGGAAAGATCCAAGAAGAGGGCTGAGGATATATAATTATTGTTGCGATTATGGTTTATGGCGTTGGTAAAGGCTAGGAGGGCTGAAGTAGTGCTGTGATAAGGACGGAAGCCATGCTGAGTGTCTGCCATAAGGTGAATCTGGATTAGGTGGTGTATGAGTTGTCTATGAATACATTTTTCCATAATCTTTGCAAGTGGAGAGAGTATAGATATTGGCCTATAACTGGAGAATTCAGTAGAGCTGCCTCCTTTGTGAAGTCGGATTACATAGGATATGTTCCAGATGGTGGGAATTTTAGCTTCTACTATGGTTCGATTGATTAGTATTGAGACGGGGTAAGCAATAGCATCAGCTGATTTTTGTAGGTACTCGGCAGGGAGTTGATCAGCAGAAAGTGTAGTGGGTTTTAATTTTTTGATCACGGTACGGATAAGTGAAGTGGTGACTGGTTGGAAGCTGAATGCGAGTAGGTTTCTAGGGGTGCTACTTTCAGGACCAGGGGAGCTAGGAGGTAGTTGGCTAGCTAGGGCTTGAATTGTCTCAGTAAAGAATCAGTTAAAACTGTCAGAAACATCTTCAGGGGTTTTATCAATAGTAGCAGCAGGGATTGGGGTTGAAGTTTGTCCAGGATGTAGTAGATTATTTAAACCTGCCCAAAACTTCTGAGAGTTATTTTGATTTACTGTCTGTAAATTACAGTAGTATTGTTTTTTGCCTTATAAAATTGATTTTTTGGTTTTGTTCCCCTAATTGCCTGTATTTAATGTGATCTTGTGGGTCTTTAAAAGAATGCCATACAGCCCATGCTTTGTTTCTAAGGGTAATTTTGAGTTTAGACTCTATAGAAAGCCATGGTGCAGTTTTTGCCTTGGTTCTCTTTGAACGAACAGGTGCATGCAAATCAAGGATCTCAAGGAATTTGTTGTTAAAGTATGCTACTGCTTTCAATAAGGGGAGGTGTTTTAGAATAGACCAATTACACGAGTTTAGTTCTTGTTGGAATTTGGCAGGGTCAAAGTTTTTATTGTTTCTAACCTTTCTGAGTAAGGGTTGTTGGGAATTAATGGTTTTGTGCTTAATTACGTATGTGAGAAGGTGATCACTTAGGCCATCAAGGAGGGTACCAGAGGTGTACAGTTGGGGGTGACTATTTATGAGTACCCAGTCAAGTATGCTTTCTTTTTGGTTGGGTTTACCTATCCTGGTAGGGGTGGATATAATTTGTGCAAATGCATGCAGGTTAATATGGGTGGTTGGGTATTCTGAGGAACAGGTGCCCCAGTCTATGTTAAAGTCTCCATGTAGTATGGTTTCTTGGGGGATGTGACATGATAGCCAGTGCAGGATATCTTCAAGTGTAGATATATTGTTACCTGGGGGAATGTACATACAGATGATATTAATGCATTTATTTTTATTAAGTTGCAATTTGGTGGCAAGAATTTCTGAGTTATTAATCTGAGGTGGTTGTATTACATCTATGGTGACATTCAACTCAGATTTATAGAGTACAGCTACCCCACCCCCCTTCCTCGAAGCACGATCCAGCCTGTGTATGTTGTACCCAGGTGGTAACACTTCATTGTCTTTAGTGTTAGGTTTTAACCAGGTTTCAGATAAACAGAGAATCTTAGGGGAGTGGACATCCAGAAGTGCATGCAATTCATGTACCTTGTTATTAATGCTTCTAATATTGAAATGACTCGCTAGGAGATAGTTAGTTGGCCTATTAATTGTAGGTTTGTAGCTTAGATTGCAAGTAGAGGGGTTATGTGTATCTGAAGTGGGTGGGCCAGGGTTGGGGTGAATATCACCACCAAGTATTAGGTTGAGTGTGTACTTGGTGATGAACTTCAGGAATTTGTTTATTAGTTTGTGGTAGTGTTTGGATCTAGAGATAATGCGCCTGGGGTTGAGATGTTGATAGACTGAACAAGATGTTGGATAGGATCTAGTACTGTAAGTATGGTTGAAGGTGGAATGATTTACAGCTGGGTTGATAGTATGGCCTTTTGGGACCTGAAATCCCATGAGAAACTGGTTTTCATACAAGGTAAGGAGGTACGGTGCGAACAAGAGGGGTAGTAAAGAGGAGTATATCATTATCTGTGATTCAGCTAGTGAGTTAAGGAACTGTTTTACCTGGTGATGCAACACCAGAAGATAGAGTGGTGAGGTAAAGGTACTGGAAGGGGGGTGGAAGAATGGCAGATGAAAGCTAATAGGTGCTATTAAAATGTAGGTAGAAGAATGGAGGTGGGAGGAATTATCCCAGATGAAAGCAGATAGGATTTAGAAAGTGGGGGAGTGGCTATAGTACTATAAATTTAGAGGTAGTGGGGGTGGTAGGAAATTGGGGGCAGGGAGGGGAGCGAAGAGAGCCCAAGCATAGCGTGGGCGAATGTAGCAAGGCTATTGCAGTTTGCAAGGTTTCCTAAGGTGTCCTAAAGCTATAAGGTAAGTATTATAGCTCTTAATGTAAGAGCCAATTTACTTAAGTTACAGGGGGGAGGCAAACACTCAAGCATAGCTCTCAACCTTCCATCTCCAAAATGAGGAACACTCGCCTTCATAATGTGGAACAAATGGGCAAAATGTGGAACACATATTAATGGCTTACTAACAACTTCAACTAGGAAGGTCATAGGATGGTTAAAATATGCTGGTTTTACTTATAAAGAAGATCCTTTAATGAATCAGTATGATTAATTTCTATTTACCATGGATTTGAATTAAAAATATTCCTAACACTGAATGTGTGACAGATTGTTTCAGTGTGGAACTTTGAGGAACTTCGAGGAACATGAACTTTTTAAGACCCCAGATGAGGTACATTCCTCATAATGAGGTGCACTTGAGAGGTATGCACTCAAGTAGAAAAAATAGAGCAACATATCCGATGTGATGCCAAACGTCCTGATTCATTAATGTCTCTTCCATTGCTTTACTAAAGTAAATGTCGCTTAATTCACCATTTTTTTTCAGTGAATTTGTAAAATGCTGAAAATGTAAACATGTGTAATATGGTGAACTCACTTTACTTACTTTCTGCGTTGTTTTCTATTTTATGTACGTGTGCAAGTGTGTTTCACTGTCGTCTTACTACGTAGATCACTTTTCTCAGCAATATACTCTGATGTGGTACTAAAACACAAGTGGTCATATCCAGCTTTTGAATGAAATAGTTCACAAGTAGACATGATGACAGCATTACTACTGGCAGTTATACACTTCAATTTATATATGAGAAAGAACTCCATCTGTCAACTTTTTATGCAAAAGTCTCCCATACATTGAATAGTGAGCAAAACAAACTACAGACCCAGCAGTGTAACTGAAATGTATCCTCTCTGTTATTTCACTGGAAATGCATAAAACTAATTGCAAGTATACCTTACACTTGCACAATGGTAAACATCCTTGTCTGGGGTTTTCCTGTCAATAATTTTGCAATAAAGTATATTAATAAAGTGATGTACATTCTAGCCTACACAGCAATAGATGATTTGATGTAAGTTAACTTGATTCCATAATAACTTTAAACTGAAATATGGAAAAAAAAAACAGTTGAAGGTGAATTTACTAACTGAGGCTGCCCTTTGTAGCCACTTCTGGCATAAGGTACAGATTGCTTCTCTGGGATAGTATGTCGTTGTCTGCCAATAAAAAAAAGGAAACTTACAAGACAAGGCCTACAGTTCTGGCACCTTCATAGTTATGTCCAAAACACAAAAATGAGTTTTCCATAACCGTAACTTAACATCAGAGTAATGAAGTGCATTCAAAGGAGACAGTGTGACCTTTTATGAACAAAGTTTAGGTCTCAGTGACAGGCTGGGGGCATAATACTGATATCTTAAATGACATCCTTGCATACCCTATATGATGGCACACATGAGAAAAGGAATCATGTGTGTATAGTACATAGCTGGTACATGTACTTTAATGCAGGAATAACCAGCCCTTTTTTGAACTTGTTCAAAAGCCCTTTATAGCTGGAAGAGGTACTTAACTGTGTGTAGTACTAGGCAAAAAGACACAAAATCCTGCTGACATTACTGGGCATCAGGCTGACTGTACTAACAAGTACAGGAGAATATTAACAAACATAAGGTGTACAGTAGGAATGCTTGGAATATGTCAGGTTAGGATATAGTGGCTGTTGTACAACGCCAAGGATACAGTATGGACACACTGTGTAAACTTCTAAGTGTCATACTGCAGTTGTAACGTTAAAGGGAAATAACAGTCACACCTGCCACCATTGTGTATCACCATGTATGAGGGAGTCCTGATGGCCACATCAACGTTACTTTCAGAGTTCTTTCTTTCTCAGCTTGATGGCTGCTGCAGCACTCATTTACCATTACCTAATCTGACCTGTAACACACACAACTTGTGCAGATTACTGCATTCTGACAAACATTTGACCTGTTACTTCTAAACATTATTACTGATTATAATGCAGTATTGCTGTACCTTTGGAACTTCAAGATACTGCTATAATTACTGAAAATGTAGAATGGTTTGTATATCACTTTAAAAAAATGTCACAAACAGAAATAGGTCTTAATGGAAACAAATGCGGAGACACATTTTACAAATGAAATGTACAAGTTTTATATTTCAACCTATTTATTTTTCTGAATATGTTCCACTGGTGAGAATAAAACATATAAATATACAAAGTAGATATACATATTTCTCTAAAACAATATACAACTGCTGATGCTTCAACCATGAATATTTCTGTGAGCACCAATGAGTTATTTGTTACTGTTACATGAAACAGTGCAACATGTCCTTTTACACTCATAACACTGATCAAATGCAAGTACAGTACTGACACAAACACATATGTAACATGAAGTTTATGGTATTGTGTACCCACAATATTTGCAGTAAAAAATTAACCATAAACCAGTGCATAACTGTAGTAGTGCACACTTTAGAACACTCATCTGGACAGTAATACTGAGGTAGGTAACAAGTATTCTAAAAAGCATCAGTAATAATACCATAGTAACATCAAAGCATTCTGTTAATAGTTGCTCAATTCAAAGCTGTAAAATTATGTAATAAAACTGAGTGAGCAAAGCTTGTTAAAGTTCCGCATCTATGTAGCTGTATTAAAAGGACAGCACTACCTACTCACTGGGTCTACTTCAGAAGACCAACAGCTCAAAAGACTGAAGTTCAAATGATCGAAAACTCAAAATACAGAATAATTTTTTCATGCAGGGGGGCAAGCCACCTACACTCCCCATGTGAGATCTGGAGGGCACAGCCCATCACACCCCCTGTTAATTATATATACCAACTCCCAGAATGCAAAATACCATTGAAGGGAAAAATTCCACATTCTATATTTTAGCCAAGCTAGAATTTCTACTGAATGACCTCTCTAACCTCTTGAATCAGAGGTGCATGGGAAATCTGCATATATCTCATATGCCTCTGATTCAAGAGGTCTGAGAGGTCACTCAGTGGAAGTTCTAGCTTGGATGGAGTTTTCATTTAGTTTTTACTGATTGTTTTTTTTCTGTGTGACCTTCTCACTCTTTGGTTTAGTTTAAGTACCAAACGAAAGACTGTCAGAAAACACCAATATCCAGAAAGTCCAATCCAAAGAAGCCAGCCAAGTGTGAGCTTTAACACAGATTTTAATCTTAGACAAAAACTATAGCGTTTTCGCTACTGATACTTCAGTAGCTTCATCAGAATAAAAACAAATTGGCGCCAAAGTCCCTGTTTAAAAATCTTAGAAGTGACATCACGTTGTGAATCCAGGAACTGACGCAATTAAATTTACATAATCAACTCAAAACCACAGCGCAATTTCCATAAAAGTAATACAATACTAGTAATAAAAAACTTCTACTATCATAGTTATGTTTATAGTTAATTAATTAATTAACCTAATATACAATGTTAATTGTTTTAGTGTTTACATTTGTAAAACCATGTAAGCATCTCTTGCGCTGCCAAATTTAGCGCACAGGTTCCAACACCCGTAAATAGAAATGAAGATGACAATGCAGGTGGATCCTGCGTAAGTAATGTAACTAAGAACATTATAAAAAACTTTAAAAATACTGCAGAGTTATTTAGATGTGTTATGTAAAAGAGTATTAATCTTGTACATATAAAATAATTACTAGCTAGTCTAGTCAAATTTTATAGTAAACTAGATAAAAGAATGTCTGTACATCTGTCTAGTACCTATACTATATTAGCATACATAATCTTACATATATACCTAAAAAAACAACCAGAATTATTTCCTTTACTTTAAGGAGAAAGAAAGTAAACCTTGATGATGAGAATACATTATCTCATATAACTCCTAAGTTTAAGAATGCAGGAAATATTACAATGTTCGTCAAGGCCAGGACTATTGAATGCTTCCAGTTTTATCTGCCACTCTAATTCCTTATTTTCTAGGAGTAACCCATAGGGTCCCCCCCGAATGTTGTGTGGAATATGATCTATGGCTACAAAGTGGAAGCTATGGCCACCCTGATTTATAATGTGCTTCGCTAAGGAGTTGTCATCTTTCTTTTTCTTAATTGCATAAGTATGTTGGTAGATTCTGTCTTTAAATCTTTGATCTGTCTTGCCAACATAATATGCTGGACAACAGTCACATGTGGCCAAATAAACTATTGATCTTGTATTGCAATCCATTTTATGGAAAATATCATATTTCTTACCTCTAATTTGAAATGTCGAACCTGTTTTTACAAATTTGCACCAGTTACAATGGCCACATATGAACGTGCCTTTCTGTTTTGAGAAAAAATCCTGCTTTTTATTTCTTTCTAATAGATTTTTCAAGTTGTTGCCTCTCCTATAAACAATAGGAGGTAAAGTATCTAGTTTTTCAGAAAGTTGGAAATTACTTGTAATAAAATACCAGTTCTTGTGTATGATAGATCTTATAGCAGTAGAATCCAAATTAAAAGTAGTTATAAAACTATTTTTAAATTTAAATCCTGTGTTGCCTAAGTTACTATTACTATTATTACACTGTGTTCCTAAACTGGTGTCAAATGAGACAATACTTGTTGTAGATGTATCTATAGTTTCATCAGGGATAGGTTGATTGCTAACTAGCAAAGGTGTATATAATCCAGACTGTCTTTTGTGTCTGACTTCTTGTGTAAGTTCCAGAATTAAATCTTCAGGGTAATCCCTACTTGAAAACATCCCTCCAAGTGTAATACATTCTTCTTCAAAACTTTCAGTTGTACTACACATTTTTGAAGCCCTGATTAACTGGCCTTTCACTATAGACCTTTTTTGTCTGTAGGGGTGCTGGCTGGAGAAGTGAAGAAATGAATTACAATAGGTCGGCTTTCTAAACATAGAAGAAAGAAAACCACCTCTTAAGATATCCTTCTCAAGCCTAACATCCAAGTAATCAATTTGTGAAGTTGAAAATTGAAATGTAAATTTAAAGAAGTCAGTTGTATTATTCAAGTAGTTCACTAAGGTGCCAGCCTCATCATTGTTGCCTTTAAATAAAATAAAGATATCTTCCAAATACCTAGTGTAATAAGAAACTTGTTGTTTAAACTTATTATTATGTATCAAAAATTGTTTCTCCCAAAATGCTACAAATACATTTGCAACACTAGAGCCGCAGGGCGAACCCATTGCGATACCCTGCGTTTGCAAATAGTATTGTTGCTCAAATAGGAAAAAATTAAAAGAAAGGATGATATCTAACAATTCAGCGACAGTGTCTATTTCTGTCTGTGGTGCACCCAGGTCACCTAGTATGTTACTTACCCATTCAACAGCCTCATTGTGTGGGATCGAGGTGTATAAGTCAACCACATCAATGGTGAGAAAATTATAAGCCTCGTCGAATGGGATGTTGTTTATATCATGGAGAAAAGACCAAGAATCTTTACAAATGTAAGGGATAAGCTTCAGATATCTACTCAAGATTTTATCTACCAGTCGTGCACAGGAGTGGGTCATAGAAGACCTACCATCCACCAAGGCCCTCATTGGAGGGTTTGTCAGGTTTTTGTGAATTTTTGGAATTCCAAAAATCACTGGAACCTTGGGAAATGTAATATCTATGTAATGGTAGGTTTCTAAATCTATTTTTCCAGCTAGGAATAAATCTCTAAAATATCCCCTATTCCTAGAGTATGTCATGTTCATTTCATTCCTAGATGATAAAGTATATGCTGGGTTATCTAAGACAGTTAACATATTGTCTCTAAAGTCATTGTTTTCAAAAATGACTAATCCACCCCCTTTATCTGGTTTTAGTACTCTGACTGGTAAGCTACATAAATTGTGCAACAATTCCATCTGGTCTCTTGATGTGTTATATTTCTTAAACCTTGATTGAGTTTTTTGGTTCTTATGTAAATGTCTGAAGTCCACCTCACATGCTCTTTAGGGTTACTCCTAGAAAATAAGGAATTAGAGTGGCAGATAAAACTGGAAGCATTCAATAGTCCTGGCCTTAACGAACATTGTAATATTTCCTGCATTCTTAAACTTAGGAGTTATATGAGATAATGTATTCTCATCATCAAGGTTTACTTTCTTTCTTCTTAAAGTAAAGGAAATAATTCTGGTTGTTTTTTTTAGGTATATATGTAAGGTTATGTATGCTAATATAGTATAGGTACTAGACAGATGTACAGACATTCTTTTATCTAGTTTACTATAAAATTTGACTAGACTAGCTAGTAATTATTTTATATGTACAAGATTAATACTCTTTTACATAACACATCTAAATAACTCTGCAGTATTTTTAAAGTTTTTTATAATTTTTATTTATTTTACATTTGTTGACCGGGCTAGTCTAGCTGGAGAAATTTCCATTTTCAGTAGCGGCCCGGGGAGAAAAGCTCCACAGAGTGAGATACATACAGAAAAACTAACAAAACAAAATAGACTAATGATAATAATAACAGTAATAATAATAATATTAGAGTTAGTAATAGGGTTTGCAATAAAAAACAAAAACTAGTAAACCCTTCAATGTAAAGTACTACTACAGGAGTTAATTCATATGACACACAATACTATCTACATGACATTGTACAAATTGAGAAAGAGAAGGCAGAAAAAAGAAAAGCTTAATAGATTGTAAATAAAGGAAAGTATGTAAAAAAAAGTAGAGTGAAAAGAGAGTAAGGGAAAAGTTAGGGATTAATGTAGAAAATAGCAAACAATACAGATAACGGGTAGAGAAGTAGTGGGAGAGAAGAGAAGACAAATAGTGAGAAGTGTATCAAGGAGTAACAGAGATAGTTTTATATAGTTAGTTATAGTGAAAGGCTAATCAGGTTTACTACAAGAACAAAGCCAGTAATTTTGGAAATGCAGTTTAATACTTTGTTTGAAGAGAGGCAATGAAGTAATCTTTGTTATGTTAGAAGGTAACAAATTCCATTTTGTCCCTACAGCATTGGTAAATAGAGAGTCACCAGCATAATTATTTGATTTTATAGAACTTATTAGAAGTTTACTGGAGGAGCGGAGAGAGTTGAGATTTTTATAGGGGATTATGAGTTGTGAGAGTATTGGGGTATTATTAGGTTGGTACCAGATTTTATGGGCAATGCAGAGTTGATGGATTATTAGATAGTTCTGAAACTCAGGCCAGCCTAAAAGTTTTAAGTTTAGGCAATGATGTGTTTTATATGGGTTACCGGTAGCAAAGTGGGCAATGTTATTATAGCAGGTTGCCAGTTTGTGAAGGCTTGTTTTTTTGAGATTGGTAAAGATAGGAGAAGCATAAAGAAGAGTGGAGATAAGATGGGAGTGAGCGATCCTTGTTCTAGTCGAGGGTGTAAGAAAAGGTCTAATTCGATATAGGGATCCTATCTTTCTGTTAACTAGTTTTATGGAGTTGTTAATGTGTAGGTCAAATGAGAGATTATTGTCAATTGTAATACCTAACAATTTAGTTGATGTGTCAGGGGAGATGATAGTGGCGCTGTTGGAAGAGATAGAGAAATGTAAGGGAGAGGTCCTGCATGTGGGGGTAAAAAGAAGTTTGTTTTTTTTCGCATTTAGTAAGAGGAAACGACTAGAGAACCATGTTTCTACAGTATTGAACACAGTTTGGGTGAGTGAGATAAGTTCTGGGGTAGAAGATGCTGAGCAGATAAGCGTAGGGTCGTCAGCGTATTGAATGCAGGTTGCTTGAGGGATTATTGTCTGAAGATCATTAATGAAAAGGGAGAAGAGAAGTGGACCAAGGATAGAGCCTTGTGGAACACCAATGGTAACAGGCAAGAGAGAAGAGGTGTGGTTTTCCCAGAGAACTGCTTGTTTTCTATTTGTGAGGTAAGACTTAAACCATTTAATGGCTGGGATAGCGAATGAGAGGGATTCAAGAGTATTAAGTAACAAGGGGTGGTTAACCATATTGAATGCTTTGGACAGGTCAATGAAGAGGGCAGAAGAGAGTAAGTTGTTGTTGCGGTTCTGATTAATAGTATCTACAAAAGAAAGCAGGGCAGTGGTGGTACTGTGATGTGGTCTAAAGCCATGTTGACAGTTTGCTATTATGTTGTGATGAGAGAGATATTGCACAAGTTGAAGGTGGATACATTTTTCCATGATCTTAGCCAAAGGTGAGAGGAGAGCAACGGGCCGATAGTTAGCATAGTCAGTTGAGTGTCCACCTTTGTGTAGTGGGATAATATGAGAGACCTTCCAGATTTCAGGGATGATTCCTTCTTTGATTGTCCTATTTATGAGAATAGAGATAGGATAAGCAATAATCTTGGCAGCCTTTTGAAGAAAAAGAGATGGGAGCTTATCGGCAGAGGGGGTACATGGTTTTAGTTTGAGAAGAAGTTTGTGAATGTATGATGTAGGGATAGGTTGTAGTGAAAATTTAAAGGAGGAGTTAGTTTGGTTACTAGGTGGACAGAAGTTGTTGGCATTAAGTTGTTTAGCTAGAGTTTGAATAGTTTCTGTGAAGAAAGAGTTAAAGGTATCTGCAGTCTGTTGTGGTGTATCAGGGTCTGCATTTAGTGGGGAAGGTGTTTTGGAAGTTCCTGGGGAGAGGAGTTTATTGACTGAGGACCAGAATAGTTTTGAATTATTAAGATGACTTTGTTGAAGTTTGATATAAAATTTCTTTTTGTCGGTTATCACTGCCTTTTTAGTTAGATTTCTAAGCTGTCGGAAGTTTAGAAGATCAGTGTTAGTTCTGTGGGATCTCCATCTAGCCCAGATTTTATTTCTAGTGAGAATGAGCTTTTTGGTTTCATTAGACAGCCAAGGGGCCGTATTAGATTTCATTCTAATAATACGTGCAGGAGCATGTTTGTCAAGAATGTTTAAGAACATTTTGTTAAAATGTAATACTGCATTTTCAAGAGGAAGAGTTTTTAAGGGGTTCCAGTTACATGCCCTGAGTTCAGTTTGAAATAGGTCCAGATTAAAATGTTTGGAGGTGCGTATTTTTCTAGTAATGTGGGGGTTAAGCCAATCAGCTTTTTCTCTTGTAATAAAAGTTAGAGAGTGGTCACTGATATCGTCTGGCAAGGTTCCTAATTTGTAATTATTTTTTACTCTGTTTATAAGTATCCAGTCTAGAATGCTTTCTCTTTTGGTATGTTTATCAAGCCTAGTAGTGGAGGTGATGGTTTGGGTGAAACCATGTAGGTTGATATGAGATGAAGGGTTTTCTTCATTAATGCTATTCCAGTCTATGTTCAGGTCGCCTAGTATGATAGTTTCCTGAGGATAAGTGGCTGATATGTAACTAAGATAATCTTCAAGGGTTGGTATATTGTTACCAGGAGGCAGGTACATACAGATGATATTAAGGGATTTTTTGGAATTAAATTGGAGTTTGATGATGATGGCTTCTATCCTGCTATTTTGAGTTGGAGAGGCTGGAAGGGTAGTGATATTTAGATGATTTCTAAAGAGAATTGCAACACCACCACCTTTTCTTTTGGGGCGGTTGAGCCTTACTATATTGTAACCTTGGGGAATAATCTCAGAGTCTTTAGTGCTAGGTTTTAGCCAGGTCTCTGAGAGGCAAAGAATATCAAATGGGTGTGTGTGAAGGAGTGCATGAAAGTATGGTACTTTGTTGTTTAAACTTTGGGTATTCAGATGTCCTATTAACAAGCTATTATTGGTTTTAGGCATAGGCACCAGGGGGGAGGAGAGAGAAGGGCCAGGGTTAGGATGGATGTCACCATCTTGAAGGGTAGGATTGCTACATTTGATTTTAAGATAGTATCTTTGTAAGGTTAGTATTTTGGTTTTATTATCAGATGTTATGACACAGTTGAGATGTCTAGGCCTGTGGAATTTAGGTAGATGATAGTTGGGGATAGGAGAAGTAAAAGGATATGGAATAAGTGGACTGAGAAATGCGGAGGTGTGTTTGTGAGGATGGAGAGTTTGGGCATCAAGTGATTTCTCGTAACAGGACAGGAGATAGACTGAGAATAGAGTGGTAAACAGTAAGAATGAGAGTAAGATCTGGGTTGGCAGGTATGGAGCCATTGTAAGATGAGTGTGAGAAGTAAGAGAAGGATGTGGAAGATATGCGGGGCAGGCTGTAGAAGGGGTATACTAATGTTCAATAGATAAGAAAGTATAAAAGGAGTAGGCGAAGAGGGATAGTAGTAATACAGTGAAGGGATAAAGGTTTAAAGTGAGATGATTAAGTAACAAGATGTAGGGAGGAGGAGAATAGGTAGAGCACAGTGGGAGTGTGTAGTGTTAAAGGGTGTGTGCATGGGTGGGAGGAAGTTTGAGCGGGAAGGAGAAGGATTGGAAGGATGGGATAGGGGTGTGGCAAGAGAGGTATAAGGGTAGGACCCTGGGGGTGGGTGGGAATTGGGGGTAGGGAGGGGAGCGGAGTGAGCCCAGAGGTAGAACGGAGCGGTAGAAACAACAGAGGTGGAGAGAGGAGACAATCAGAAATGCAGGTAGGTATGGCAGGAGCAGAAAGTGTATGGGAAAGGAAACCCAAGTAGAGCAGTGGAATAGGAGATGGTATGCAGGTGTAGGTCAGAAAGATGCAGAAGGAGAAAAGTGAAGCTGAGAAAGACAGGCAAGATACTGGAGCAGTACTAGCACTATTGGCAAGGAGATAGGCAGACTGTAAGGTAGAATATATAGGCTGAGGGAGATAGGAGAACCAGCATAAACTTTAAATGCTAATCTTGGGCATAGGAAGTAGCAAGGAAATAAGAGAGTGAGGAGAGCGCCACCTAGTGACCAGGGCAGGTAAATGAGGGAGAGAAGGGAAAAGCAGAAAAGGGACAGGGAAAGGTGGCAAGGAAAAGGAGGAAATAGTGTAATGGTGAGAGTGGAGGGGTGGTAGAGGATCAGAGGAGGAGAGGTACTGGCTGCTAGTCACACAAGCACAGGCAAATTATTGGACTCAGTAGGTAGACTTTAGCAGTGGCTTATTGAATCAACAATGCAAAGCCCACTACCTACTTTCAGTTCCTTGAGTGAGGAGGAAATATGGGAGGCAGGCAGACTTTCAGTCACTGTAGGCAAGGCCAGGAATCATCCGATACCAGTAGGGCAAGAGGCAGGTCAATGTTCAAAGTATTGACAGAGTTAAGAACTTTCTAGTGGGAAGGATAGAGGGGTAGGGAGGAGGAAAAAAATATAACAAAGTTAGCATACATATTAGATCAAGGTATATAGTGAAATCATGTAACTTGGACAGTAAGAGGCCAAACAGCATAAGTATCTAGTAATCTAGTACAAATAAAACCACTTAACAGATAACAAGAGATCGCATTGACAACAAAGCTAAATTAGAAAAGCATCTATCAGTCTAGCACTCAATCTTAAGTAACAGTTTATAAGACTAGGTTGTGAATGTATCAATGCTTAATAGAACAGGCAGGTATAATCACAATAAATGGTAGATTGTGTCCAAATAACTTCAAAAACACAGAAGTAATAATCATTTTGGGACTTATGGATAATAACATATAAGCCTGGTTGGTCTTTGTATCAGGGGTCCAAGTACTATAGCAACTATGATAACTATCCAAGGGGAAATAAGAACATTGAACCCACTATACTGTAGCAAGTAATTAAAGAGACTGTAGCAGAGATATACACTAGAGCACACTTAGCTATTGGAACGCTGACTCGCGATGGAGCATAAAGCGTTCACCATGCGGTTAGGGTTACAAGGAGCCTTAAAAAATGGCAAAAACGCTAAAACTCATAAAATGTGGTTAGCGACAGAGGCATCTTAGAGACAAGCCATCTGAGTAGCAGAGATCTACACTAGAGCACACTTAGCTATTGGAACGCTGACTCGCGATGGGGCATATAGCGTTCACTATGCGGTTAGGGTTACAAGGAGCCTTAAAAACTGGCAAAAACACTAAAACTCATAAAATGTGGTTAGCGACAGAGTCATCTTAGAGACAAGCCATCTGAGTAGGGTCAGTTGGTTAGTTGAGTGGGAGTTAGCGTGTGTGCGATAGCAAACACGCTAGTTGTAGCTGAAGAAAGCCCCACGTGGGTGGCGCAGTTAGGTAAAAAAAAACTGGGATAGCTCTACAACAAAAGGTTTACACCCAGGCAGTACATTTAAGCATATGGCCACCCTTAGCGTTGTAAGGAAAGCAGGAGAAGCCCAGCTAGCTTGTGATTATAATAAAATAAACAATAACAGGTCTTGCAGCAAATTCTCTGAGCTCAAAACTTCAATGTAGCATAGCAAACATTAGCGACAACAACAGGTCTTGCATTTAGTTCTATGTGCTCAAAAAAACAATGTAACATTTCTAAACAGTGGTCCACAGTATACAACAGGTACAAACGTGGATAAACCGATCCGTTTGCAAAGTAACACAGTGTATAAAAAGAAAACTGTAAGTCTATAACACAGGGTTCTCCGTATGTAAACAATGTCAACCTCGTCGAATATAGATCCACACAGTAGCGTCTGGACTAATCAACAAGTATGCAGTAGGAGGTTCAGTTGCTAGTGCATCAACAAATACAATAAATCCAGGCAGATAAATTCCATGTAGGGTTACCTACCAGAGTAAGCACACCAGGGCAGGAGCGCACAGCAGCCAGGGAGCTGGAAAGGTGAAATGCAGAGAAGGGAGTGACGCAGGTACAGGAAGGGGTATAAGTAACTTCCCCAGAGGATGATAGGCGGGGCAAGTGAAATGTTTGCGAGGAAAAGGAAAGGTAGGCGGGATTATGAAGAGGGGAGATGGGGCCACAAAGATAGAGGCAGACCTGGAAAATAGAGTAAAGGCAGGGTAGATAGGAATAATGAAAAACGGATAGATAGAGATAATGACAAGTGGATAGGGAAACAGCAGATGGCGTAGTGATCAGAAGGGAGGTGGGGCACAACAGAGGTGGAGAGAGGAGACAATCAGAAATGCAGGTAGGTATGGCAGGAGCAGAAAGTGTATGGGAAAGGAAACCCAAGTAGAGCAGTGGAATAGGAGATGGTATGCAGGTGTAGGTCAGAAAGATGCAGAAGGAGAAAAGTGAAGCTGAGAAAGACAGGCAAGATACTGGAGCAGTACTAGCACTATTGGCAAGGAGATAGGCAGACTGTAAGGTAGAATATATAGGCTGAGGGAGATAGGAGAACCAGCATAAACTTTAAATGCTAATCTGGGGCATAGGAAGTAGCAAGGAAATAAGAGAGTGAGGAGAGCGCCACCTAGTGACCAGGGCAGGTAAATGAGGGAGAGAAGGGAAAAGCAGAAAAGGGACAGGGAAAGGTGGCAAGGAAAAGGAGGAAATAGTGTAATGGTGAGAGTGGAGGGGTGGTAGAGGATCAGAGGAGGAGAGGTACTGGCTGCTAGGCACACAAGCACAGGCAAATTATTGGACTCAGTAGGTAGACTTTAGCAGTGGCTTATTGAATCAACAATGCAAAGCCCACTACCTACTTTCAGTTCCTTGAGTGAGGAGGAAATATGGGAGGCAGGCAGACTTTCAGTCACTGTAGGCAAGGCCAGGAATCATCCGATACCAGTAGGGCGAGAGGCAGGTCAATGTTCAAAGTATTGATAGAGTTAAGAACTTTTTTCAGTTCCTTGAGTGAGGAGGAAATATGGGAGGCAGGCAGACTTTCAGTCACTGTAGGCAAGGCCAGGAATCATCCGATACCAGTAGGGCGAGAGGCAGGTCAATGTTCAAAGTATTGATAGAGTTAAGAACTTTCAGAGTAAGCACACCAGGGCAGGAGCGCACAGCAGCCAGGGAGCTGGAAAGGTGAAATGCAGAGAATGTTCTTAGTTACATTACTTACGCAGGATCCACCTGCATTGTCATCTTCATTTCTATTTACGGGTGTTGGAACCTGTGAGCTAAGAGATGCTTACATGGTTTTACAAATGTAAACACTAAAACAAATAACATTGTATATTAGGTTAATTAATTAATTAACTATAAACATAACTATGATAGTAGAAGTTTTTTATTACTAGTATTGTATTACTTTTATGGAAATTGCGCTGTGGTTTTGAGTTGATTATGTAAATTTAATTGCGTCAGTTCCTGGATTCACAACGTGATGTCACTTCTAAGATTTTTAAACAGGGACTTTGGCGCCAATTTATTTTTATTCTGATGAAGCTACTGAAGTATCATTAGCGAAAATGCTATAGTTTTTGTCTAAGATTAAAATCTGTGTTAAAGCTCACACTTGGCTGGCTTCTTTGGATTGGACTTTCTGGATATTGGTGTTTTCTTTGTTTTAGTTTGTTAGTCGGGTTATTTTATAGTCACCCTAATGTTAATGGACATCAGCTGGGTATAACAGCTCTGTGTTTCATTTGCTTAGTTAAGCTCTCTGCTTGTGCTGTGCTGAAGTTATAACAAGGCTGAAAGTGTATCTGCTGCTAGTGGGGTTTGGTGTTGACCTGAAATTGTCCACTGCAATGATATAGCAATAACCTACGCCTGGGTGTGGGTAATGCTGGATTTACCCATAGTTGGCGTGGTTTGGTCCTGAGGGTGAAGCCCGAGGGACCAAACAAAGCCAACCGTGGGTAAATCCAGCATTACCCACCAGAAGTGGTTATTGCTATTACTAATGACATTATTTAAGAAAATAAATAATTACTTTTCTTAAATAATGGCATTGTATAATGCCTCTTTACTGCCCTTCCGCAGCTGTCTGGTATTATGCAGCAGTTCTGATGTACTGCGCATGCCTACGCAGTACATCAGAGCTGTGGGCAAAAGCAACGGAGAACGCAAGATCTCCGTTGCTTTTTTTTACTGTTTCGCTATGTTAAATGGGTTTAACATAGCGAGACAGCGTTAAAATAAGCAACGGAGATCTCTGTTGCTTATTGTAAAGCTGTCTCGCTATGTTAAACCCATTTAACATATAGCTAACGCATGAATCTTGCGATCTCCGTTGCTTTTTTTTTAAAAACTGTCTCGCTATGTTAAATGGGTTTAACATAGCGAGACAGCTTTAAAATAAGCAACGGATATCTCCGTTGCTTATTTTAAAGCTGTCTCGCTATGTTAAACCCATTTAATATAGCGAGACAGCTTTAAAAAAAAAAGCAATGGAGATCGCAAGATCTCCGTTGCTTTTTACACACTGTGTCGCTATGTTAAAGGAGTTTAACATAGCAAGACAGCTTTAAAAAAAGCAACGGAGATCTCTGTTGCTTTTTTTAAACCTGTGTCACTATGTTAAACTCTTTTAACATAGCGAGACAGTGTTTTATACTCACGGAAAAAGTCTGGGCGACCGGACCTTTTTCCGTTAGTATATTGAGGGATTTACAACGGGCACGCTGGTTGGGCTGGCCAATCAGCGTGCACGTTTTAGGGGAGGAATTGTATAATGTGAAATAAGTTATGGGTGTTCAGAAATTGCCACATATAAACACCTTATGTTCATAAGGGGCATTTGCATATATCCATGTGACTCGAATTCAATAGGTTTGAGTGGAAGTTCTAACATGGCTGGAGTTTTCATTTAGTGTTAATGGATTGCTTTTTCTGAGTTACCTTCTCTCTCCTTGTTTTACCTTCTATATGTTGAGTTTTTGATCATTTGAGTTTTGGTGTTTTAAGCTGTCAGTCTTCTGAAGTAGATCTTACTTAACAAACCCTAGAAGTGAAAAACATTTAGTGTAATACCAGTACCAACTGAAAGCACTCTTCTAAAACAAACTATTTAAAATGGAACTGCACATAATGATGTGATGCAGAAATCACTGAAATATATTTTGTGTCACAATGACACACTGTGCAATTTTTTGTGTCACATCATTGATAACTATGCAGATATCTGCAATGATCCTGACTACATTCATACTCCTACTGGATGTATCTTCATGGCACGAGTTACTTATCTGCCATATATCTGCAATGACCCTGACTACATTCATACTACTACTGGATGCTTCCTTAGGGCATGAGTTACTTATCTGGCATATACCTGCAATGATTCTGACTACATTCATACTCCTACTGGATGCTTCCTTATTGCATGAGTTACTTATCTGGCATATATCTGCAATGATCCTGACTACATTCATACTCCTACTGGATGCTTCCTTAGGGCATGAGTTACTTATCTGTCATATATCTACAATGATCTGACTACATTCATACTCCTACTGGAGGCTTCCTTAGGGCAAGAGTTACTTATCTGTCATATATCTGCAATGATTCTGACTACATTCATACTCCTACTGGATGTATCTTCAGGGCATGAGTTACTTATCTGGTGTATATCTGTGATGATTCTGACTACATTCATACTCCTACTGGACGTTTCCTTAGGGCATGAGTTACTTATCTGTCATATATCTGCAATGATCTGACTACATTCATACTCCTACTGGAGGCTTCCTTAGGGCAAGTGTTACTTATCTGTCATACATCTGCAATGATTCTGACTACATTCATACTCCTACTGGATGTATCTTCAGGGCATGAGTTATGTATCTGGCATATATCTGCAATGATTCTGACTACATTCATACTCCTACTGGATGTTTCCTTAGGGCACAAGTTACTTATCTGGCACATATCTGCAGAGGTTCTGACTACATTCATACTCCTACTGGATGTATCTTTAGGGCATGATTTACTTATCTGTCATATATGTCATATATTCATAAACTCAAATGCTATGGAACAACTTGTTACCACTCCCACAAGAGGGGAAAACATACCGGACCTGATCATCACCAACATGGGGAATCTATGCTCCAGACCAGAAGTGTATCCCTCACTGCATTGCATCTCAGATGCTCAGGTAAGAGCCGCCCTCTCCAAAGCAAAAAACACAGCATCAATGGGACCAGATGGTGTCCCGGGCTGCATCCTACATGAACTCCAAGAAGAGCTAAACCCAAACATAAAACTACTGTTCAACCTCAGCCTTACTACAGGATATGTACCCAAAGAGTGGCATACAGCAACAGTGGTCCACCTCCACAAAGGTGGTGCCTCAATGGACCCTGGAAACTATTGCCCCATAAGCCTGACTAGCTTGGTCTGCAAAGCTATGGAAAGGATCATCATGGACCTCATAAATAAATATATTGGGGACCTACAGACACTGGATCCTACCTAGTTCGGCTTTGTTAAGGACAGATCCTGCCTCTTAAACCTGGTCGACTTCTTTGAAACAGTCACCAAGGCCATTGACGAAGGGAAGGTGGTCCACACAGCCTACCTGGACCTCACAAAAACCTTCGATACAATACCCCACTCGGGCATTATAGATAAGCTCACCAGCTTAAATATAAACCCCTATGTCACTAGATGGGTTGCAAACTGGCTCAAGGACAGAACCCACATGGTTAGAATTGCTGGAGCCATGTCAGACTCCAAACCAGTTACAAGTGGTGTCCCACAAGGCTCAGTCCTGGGACCTCTCTTGTTCGGTATATATTTCTCGGAGGTACAGGCCAACACAGAAGGACTGTGGCTGACCAAGTTCGCAGATGACTGCAAACTGGGCGCCATAATCGACTCTCCAGCCGACACGAACATCCTCCAAAAGGGGCCTCATAGAAACATACAACTGGTGCCAAAGCCATGGCCTCAAGCTAAATGCCAAAAAGTGTATAGTCATCCCCTTTGGCAAAAACAAAGTGCCCACAAATTACCACATAGGTGGTAATCCATTAAGTACAGAAGAAGTAATTAGGGAACTGGGGACCCAAGTTGATAGCAATCTCTCATTTGACAACCACGTGCCAAAGTGGTTAGAAAAACATTTTATATAGCCCACCTAATCATGAAGGGATTCACATCTAGATTAGGGGAGGTCATCATGCCTCTTTACTCATCCCTCATCAGGCTCATAATCGAGTACAATGCCCCTTTTGGGATGTGCCTTACCAAATACCTGCAGCAACTGGAAAGACCCCAAAAGTACCTCACCAAGAGGATCAAAGGGCTCAAACAGATGCCATATGCTGCCCGGTTAAAGAAACTCCAGCTCTACTCAGTGGCATACTGCCTGCTCAGAGGAGTCCTGTGCCTGATGTATAAAGACATGTCCAACCCGGAATTAAGGGACATGCTGCACCTCAAAAAATCCAAATCCCATTGAGCTACACGCTCGAGAGACTTGAACCTCAGCACTGAAATAAATAGGACATGCTGGAGGGACAGATTCATAACCCAGAGGCTCCCTTCACTCTGGAATAAAATCCCAGTCCAGGTTAGGCAGTGTCCCTCATTGACTCTCTTCAAGAGGAATCGTGATGAGTGGATGGGAGATCGTAGGTTTACCCAGGGTATCACTTCTGTGTAACTGTTAGACAGAGGCACAATATACTAACCTCAAAAAGGGCATAGCAAAATTAATTTAAAATGGGTGGCGAAAGCCAAACATACTCTGGCTAGGCTTATCAATGCCCTAGGGCAGATAGCCTAGTATGAACCTATGAACCTATATCTGCAGAGATTCTGATGACATTCATACTCCTACTGGATGCTTCCTAAGGGCATGAGTTACTTATCTGTCATATATCTGCAATGATTCCGACTGCATTCATACTCCTACTAGATGCTTCCTTAGGGCATGAGTTACTTATCTGTCATATATCTGCAATGATTCTGACTACATTCATCCTTCTACTGGATACTTCCTTAGGGCATGAGTTACTTATCTGGCATATATCTGCAATGATTCTGACTACATTCATACTCCTACTGGATGCTTCCTTAGGGCATGAATTACTTATCTGGCATACATCTGCAATGATTCTGACTACATTCATACTCCTACTGGATGCTTCCTTAGGGCATGAGTTACTTATCTGTCATATATCTGCAAATGATTCTGACTACATTCATACTCCTTCTGGATGCTTCCTTAGGGCATGAGTTACTTATCTGTCATATATCTGCAATGATTCTGACTACATTCATACTCCTACTGGATGCTTCCTTAGGGAATGAGTTACTTACCTGTAATATATCTGCAATGTTTCTGACTGCATTCATACTCATACTGGATGCTTCCTTACGGCATGAGTTACCTATCTGGCATATATCTGCAATGATTCTGACTACATTCATACTCCTACTGGATGTATCTTCAGGGCACGAGTTACTTATCTGTCATATATCTGCAATGATTCTCACTACATTCATACTCCTACTGGATGCTTCCTTAGGGCATGAATTACTTATCTGGCATATATCTGCAATGATTCCGACTACATTCATACTCCTGCTGGATGTTTCCTTAGGGCATGAGTTACTTATATGGCATATATCTGTAATGCTTCTGACTACATTCATACTCCTACAGGATGCTTCCTTAGGGCATGAGTTACTTACCTGTCATATATCTGCAATGATTCTGACTACATTCATACTCCTACTGGATGCTTCCGTCGGGCATGGGTTACTTATCTGGCATATATCTGCAATGATTCTGACTACATTCATACTCCTACTGGATGCTTCATTAGGGCATGAGTTACTTATCTGTCATATATCTGCAATGATTCTGACTACATTCATACTCCTACTGGATGCTTCCATAAGGCATGAGTTACTTACCTGTCATATATCTGCAATGATTCTGACTACATGCATACTCCTATTGGATGCTTCCTTAGGGCATGAGTTACGTATCTGGCATATATCTGCAATGATTCTGACTACATTCATACTCCTACTGGATGCTTCATTAGGGCATGAGTTACTTATCTGTCATATATCTGCAATGATTCTGACTACATTCATACTCCTACTGGAGGCTTCCTTATGGCATGCCTTACTTATCTGGCATATATCTGCAATGATTCTGACTACATTCATATTCCTACTGGATGTATCTTCAGGGCATGAGTTGCTTATCTGTCATATATCTGCAATGATTCTGACTACATTCCTACTCCTACTGGATGTATCTTCACGGCATGAGTTACGTATCTGGCATATATCTGCAATGATTCTGACTACATTCATACTCCTACTGGATGTTTCCTTAGGGCACAAGTTACTTATCTGGCACATATCTGCAGAGGTTCTGACTACATTCATACTCCTACTGGATGTATCTTTAGGGCATGATTTACTTATCTGTCATATATGTCATATATTCATAAACTCAAATGCTATGGAACAACTTGTTACCACTCCCACAAGAGGGGAAAACATACTGGACCTGATCATCACCAACATGGGGAATCTATGCTCCAGACCAGAAGTGTATCCCTCACTGCATTGCATCTCAGATGCTCAGGTAAGAGCCGCCCTCTCCAAAGCAAAAAACACAGCATCAATGGGACCAGATGGTGTCCCGGGCTGCATCCTACATGAACTCCAAGAAGAGCTAAACCCAAACATAAAACTACTGTTCAACCTCAGCCTTACTACAGGATATGTACCCAAAGAGTGGCATACAGCAACAGTGGTCCGCCTCCACAAAGGTGGTGCCTCAATGGACCCTGGAAACTATTGCCCCATAAGCCTGACTAGCTTGGTCTGCAAAGCTATGGAAAGGATCATCATGGACCTCATAAATAAATATATTGGGGACCTACAGACACTGGATCCTACCTAGTTCGGCTTTGTTAAGGACAGATCCTGCCTCTTAAACCTGGTCGACTTCTTTGAAACAGTCACCAAGGCCATTGGCCGAAGGGAAGGTGGTCCACACAGCCTACCTGGACCTCGCAAAAACCTTCGATACAATACTCCACTCGGGCATTATAGATAAGCTCACCAGCTTAAATATAAAACCCTATGTCACTAGATGGGTTGCAAACTGGCTCAAGGACAGAACCCACATGGTTAGAATTGCTGGAGCCATGTCAGACTCCAAACCAGTTACAACTGGTGTCCCACAAGGCTCAGTCCTGGGACCTCTCTTGTTCAGTATATATTTCTTGGAGGTACAGTCCAACACAGAAGGACTGTGGCTGACCAAGTTCGCAGATGACTGCAAACTGGGCGCCATAATCGACTCTCCAGCCGACACGAACATCCACCAAAAGGGGCCTCATAGAAACATACAACTGGTGCCAGAGCCATGGTCTCAAGCTAAATGCCAAAAAGTGTATAGTCATCCCCTTTGGCAAAAACAAAGTGCCCACAAATTACCACATAGGTGGTAATCCATTAAGTACAGAAGAAGTAATTAGGAACTGGGGACCCAAGTTGATAGCAATCTCTCATTTGACAACCACGTGCCAAAGTGGTTAGAAAAACATTTTATATAGCCCACCTAATCATGAAGGGATTCACATCTAGATTAGGGGAGGTCATCATGCCTCTTTACTCATCCCTCATCAGGCTCATAATCGAGTACAATGCCCCTTTTGGGATGTACCTTACCAAACACCTGCAGCAACTGGAAAGATCCCAAAAGTACCTCACCAAGAGGATCAAAGGGCTCAAACAGATGCCATATGCTGCCCGGTTAAAGAAACTCCAGCTCTACTCAGTGGCATACTGCCTGCTCAGAGGAGTCCTGTGCCTGACGTATAAAGACATGTCCAACCCGGAATTAAGGGACATGCTGCACCTCAAAAAATCCAAATCCCATTGAGCTACACGCTCAAGAGACTTGAACCTCAGCACTGAAATAAATAGGACATGCTGGAGGGACAGATTCATAACCCAGAGGCTCCCTTCACTCTGGAATAAAATCCCAGTCCAGGTTAGGCAGTGTCCCTCATTGACTCTCTTCAAGAGGAATCTTGATGAGTGGATGGGAGATCGTAGGTTTACCCAGGGTATCACTTCTGTGTAACTGTTAGACAGAGGCACAATATACTAACCTCAAAAAAGGGCATAGCAAAATTAATTTAAAATGGGTGGCGAAAGCCAAACATACTCTGGCTAGGCTTATCAATGCCCTAGGGCAGATAGCCTAGTATGAACCTATGAACCTATATCTGCAGAGATTCTGATGACATTCATACTCCTACTGGATGCTTCCTAAGGGCATGAGTTACTTATCTGTCATATATCTGCAATGATTCCGACTGCATTCATACTCCTACTAGATGCTTCCTTAGGGCATGAGTTACTTATCTGTCATATATCTGCAATGATTCTGACTACATTCATCCTTCTACTGGATACTTCCTTAGGGCATGAGTTACTTATCTGGCATATATCTGCAATGATTCTGACTACATTCATACTCCTACTGGATGCTTCCTTAGGGCATGAATTACTTATCTGGCATACATCTGCAATGATTCTGACTACATTCATACTCCTACTGGATGCTTCCTTAGGGCATGAGTCACTTATCTGTCATATATCTGCAAATGATTCTGACTACATTCATACTCCTTCTGGATGCTTCCTTAGGGCATGAGTTACTTATCTGTCATATATCTGCAATGATTCTGACTACATTCATACTCCTACTGGATGCTTCCTTAGGGAATGAGTTACTTACCTGTAATATATCTGCAATGTTTCTGACTGCATTCATACTCATACTGGATGCTTCCTTATGGCATGAGTTACCTATCTGGCATATATCTGCAATGATTCTGACTACATTCATACTCCTACTGGATGTATCTTCAGGGCATGAGTTACTTATCTGGTGTATATCTGTGATGATTCTGACTACATTCATACTCCTACTGGACGTTTCCTTAGGGCATGAGTTACTTATCTGTCATATATCTGCAATGATCTGACTACATTCATACTCCTACTGGAGGCTTCCTTAGGGCAAGTGTTACTTATCTGTCATACATCTGCAATGATTCTGATTACATTCATACTCCTACTGGATGTATCTTCAGGGCATGAGTTTTGTATCTGGCATATATCTGCAATGATTCTGACTACATTCATACTCCTACTGGATGTTTCCTTAGGGCACAAGTTACTTATCTGGCACATATCTGCAGAGGTTCTGACTACATTCATACTCCTACTGGATGTATCTTTAGGGCATGATTTACTTATCTGTCATATATGTCATATATTCATAAACTCAAATGCTATGGAACAACTTGTTACCACTCCCACAAGAGGGGAAAACATACTGGACCTGATCATCACCAACATGGGGAATCTATGCTCCAGACCAGAAGTGTATCCTTCACTGCATTGCATCTCAGATGCTCAGGTAAGAGCCGCCCTCTCCAAAGCAAAAAACACAGCATCAATGGGACCAGATGGTGTCCCGGGCTGCATCCTACATGAACTCCAAGAAGAGCTAAACCCAAACATAAAACTACTGTTCAACCTCAGCCTTACTACAGGATATGTACCCAAAGAGTGGCATACAGCAACAGTGGTCCGCCTCCACAAAGGTGGTGCCTCAATGGACCCTGGAAACTATGGCCCCATAAGCCTGACTAGCTTGGTCTGCAAAGCTATGGAAAGGATCATCATGGACCTCATAAATAAATATATTGGGGACCTACAGACACTGGATCCTACCTAGTTCGGCTTTGTTAAGGAGAGATCCTGCCTCTTAAACCTGGTCGACTTCTTTGAAACAGTCACCAAGGCCATTGACGAAGGGAAGGTGGTCCACACAGCCTACCTGGACCTCGCAAAAACCTTCGATACAATACCCCACTCGGGCATTATAGATAAGCTCACCAGCTTAAATATAAACCCCTATGTCACTAGATGGGTTGCAAACTGGCTCAAGGACAGAACCCACATGGTTAGAATTGCTGGAGCCATGTCAGACTCCAAACCAGTTACAACTGGTGTCCCACAAGGCTCAGTCCTGGGACCTCTCTTGTTCAGTATATATTTCTCGAAGGTACAGGCCAACACAGAAGGACTGTGGCTGACCAAGTTCGCAGATGACTGCAAACTGGGCGCCATAATCGACTCTCCAGCCGACACGAACATCCTCCAAAAGGGGCCTCATAGAAACATACAACTGGTGCCAGAGCCATGGCCTCAAGCTAAATGCCAAAAAGTGTATAGTCATCCCCTTTGGCAAAAACAAAGTGCCCACAAATTACCACATAGGTGGTAATCCATTAAGTACACAAGAAGTAATTAGGGAACTGGGGACCCAAGTTGATAGCAATCTCTCATTTGACAACCACGTGCCAAAGTGGTTAGAAAAACATTTTATATAGCCCACCTAATCATGAAGGGATTCACATCTAGATTAGGGGAGGTCATCATGCCTCTTTACTCATCCCTCATCAGGCTCATAATCGAGTACAATGCCCCTTTTGGGATGTACCTTACCAAATACCTGCAGCAACTGGAAAGACCCCAAAAGTACCTCACCAAGAGGATCAAAGGGCTCAAACAGATGCCATATGCTGCCCGGTTAAAGAAACTCCAGCTCTACTCAGTGGCATACTGCCTGCTCAGAGGAGTCCTGTGCCTGACGTATAAAGACATGTCCAACCCGGAATTAAGGGACATGCTGCACCTCAAAAAATCCAAATACCATTGAGCTACACGCTCGAGAGACTTGAACCTCAGCACTGAAATAAATAGGACATGCTGGAGGGACAGATTCATAACCCAGAGGCTCCCTTCACTCTGGAATAAAATCCCAGTCCAGGTTAGGCAGTGTCCCTCATTGACTCTCTTCAAGAGGAATCGTGATGAGTGGATGGGAGATCGTAGGTTTACCCAGGGTATCACTTCTGTGTAACTGTTAGACAGAGGCACAATATACTAACCTCAAAAAGGGCATAGCAAAATTAATTTAAAATGGGTGGCGAAAGCCAAACATACTCTGGCTAGGCTTATCAATGCCCTAGGGCAGATAGCCTAGTATGAACCTATGAACCTATATCTGCAGAGATTCTGATGACATTCATACTCCTACTGGATGCTTCCTAAGGGCATGAGTTACTTATCTGTCATATATCTGCAATGATTCCGACTGCATTCATACTCCTACTAGATGCTTCCTTAGGGCATGAGTTACTTATCTGTCATATATCTGCAATGATTCTGACTACATTCATCCTTCTACTGGATACTTCCTTAGGGCATGAGTTACTTATCTGGCATATATCTGCAATGATTCTGACTACATTCATACTCCTACTGGATGCTTCCTTAGGGCATGAATTACTTATCTGGCATACATCTGCAATGATTCTGACTACATTCATACTCCTACTGGATGCTTCCTTAGGGCATGAGTTACTTATCTGTCATATATCTGCAAATGATTCTGACTACATTCATACTCCTTCTGGATGCTTCCTTAGGGCATGAGTTACTTATCTGTCATATATCTGCAATGATTCTGACTACATTCATACTCCTACTGGAAGCTTCCTTAGGGAATGAGTTACTTACCTGTAATATATCTGCAATGTTTCTGACTGCATTCATACTCATACTGGATGCTTCCTTACAGCATGAGTTACCTATCTGGCATATGTCTGCAATGATTCTGACTACATTCATACTCCTGCTGGATGTTTCCTTAGGGCATGAGTTACTTATATGGCATATATCTGTAATGCTTCTGACTACATTCATACTCCTACAGGATGCTTCCTTAGGGCATGAGTTACTTACCTGTCATATATCTGCAATGATTCTGACTACATTCATACTCCTACTGGATGCTTCCGTCGGGCATGGGTTACTTATCTGGCATATATCTGCAATGATTCTGACTACATTCATACTCCTACTGGATGCTTCATTAGGGCATGAGTTACTTATCTGTCATATATCTGCAATGATTCTGACTACATTCATACTCCTACTGGATGCTTCCATAGGGCATGAGTTACTTACCTGTCATATATCTGCAATGATTCTGACTACATGCATACTCCTATTGGATGCTTCCTTAGGGCATGAGTTACGTATCTGGCATATATCTGCAATGATTCTGACTACATTCATACTCCTACTGGATGCTTCATTAGGGCATGAGTTACTTATCTGTCATATATCTGCAATGATTCTGACTACATTCATACTCCTACTGGATGCTTCCATAGGGCATGAGTTACTTACCTGTCATATATCTGCAATTATTCTGACTACATGTCTACTCCTATCAGATGCTTCCTTAGGGCATGAGTTACGTATCTGACATATATCTGCAATGATTCTGTCTACATTCATACTCCTACTGGCTGTATCTTCAGGGCACGAGTTACTATCTGGCATATATCTGCAATGATTCTGTCTACATTCATACTCCTACTGGCTGTATCTTCAGGGCACGAGTTACTATCTGGCATATATCTGCAATGAGTCTGACTACATTCATACTCCAACTGGATGTATCTTCAGGGCATGAGTTACTTATCTGTCACATAACTGCAAAGATTCTGACTACATTCATACTCCTACTGGATACTTCCTTAAGGCATGAGTTTCTTATCTGTCATATATCTGCAATGATGCTGACTATATTCATACTCCTACTGGATGCTTCCTTAGGGCATGAGTTACTTATCTGGCATATATCTGCAATGATTCTGACTACATTCATACTCCTGCTTGATGTTTCCTTAGGACATGAGTTACTTATCTGGCAAATATCTGTAATGCTTCGGACTACATTCATACTCCTACTGGATGCTTCCTTAGGGCATGAGTTTCTTATCTGTCATATATCTGCAATGATTCTGACTACATTCCTACTCCTACTGGATGTATCTTCACGGCATGAGTTACGTATCTGGCATATATCTGCAATGATTCTGACTACATTCATACTCCTACTGGAGGCTTCCTTATGGCATGCCTTACTTATCTGGCATATATCTGCAATGATTCTGACTACATTCATACTCCTACTGGATGTATCTTCAGGGCATGAGTTGCTTATCTGTCATATATCTGCGATGATTCTGACTACATTCCTACTCCTACTGGATGTATCTTCACGGCATGAGTTACGTATCTGGCATATATCTGCAATGATTCTGACTACATTCATACTCCTACTGGATGTTTCCTTAGGGCACAAGTTACTTATCTGGCACATATCTGCAGAGGTTCTGACTACATTCATACTCCTACTGGATGTATCTTTAGGGCATGATTTACTTATCTGTCATATATGTCATATATTCATAAACTCAAATGCTATGGAACAACTTGTTACCACTCCCACAAGAGGGGAAAACATACTGGACCTGATCATCACCAACATGGGGAATCTATGCTCCAGACCAGAAGTGTATCCCTCACTGCATTGCATCTCAGATGCTCAGGTAAGAGCCGCCCTCTCCAAAGCAAAAAACACAGCATCAATGGGACCAGATGGTGTCCCGGGCTGCATCCTACATGAACTCCAAGAAGAGCTAAACCCAAACATAAAACTACTGTTCAACCTCAGCCTTACTACAGGATATGTACCCAAAGAGTGGCATACAGCAACAGTGGTCCGCCTCCACAAAGGTGGTGCCTCAATGGACCCTGGAAACTATTGCCCCATAAGCCTGACTAGCTTGGTCTGCAAAGCTATGGAAAGGATCATCATGGACCTCATAAATAAATATATTGGGGACCTACAGACACTGGATCCTACCTAGTTCGGCTTTGTTAAGGACAGATCCTGCCTCTTAAACCTGGTCGACTTCTTTGAAACAGTCACCAAGGCCATTGACGAAGGGAAGGTGGTCCACACAGCCTACCTGGACCTCGCAAAAACCTTCGATACAATACTCCACTCGGGCATTATAGATAAGCTCACCAGCTTAAATATAAAACCCTATGTCACTAGATGGGTTGCAAACTGGCTCAAGGACAGAACCCACATGGTTAGAATTGCTGGAGCCATGTCAGACTCCAAACCAGTTACAACTGGTGTCCCACAAGGCTCAGTCCTGGGACCTCTCTTGTTCAGTATATATTTCTTGGAGGTACAGTCCAACACAGAAGGACTGTGACTGACCAAGTTCGCAGATGACTGCAAACTGGGCGCCATAATCGACTCTCCAGCCGACACGAACATCCACCAAAAGGGGCCTCATAGAAACATACAACTGGTGCCAGAGCCATGGTCTCAAGCTAAATGCCAAAAAGTGTATAGTCATCCCCTTTGGCAAAAACAAAGTGCCCACAAATTACCACATAGGTGGTAATCCATTAAGTACAGAAGAAGTAATTAGGGAACTGGGGACCCAAGTTGATAGCAATCTCTCATTTGACAACCACGTGCCAAAGTGGTTAGAAAAACATTTTATATAGCCCACCTAATCATGAAGGGATTCACATCTAGATTAGGGGAGGTCATCATGCCTCTTTAATCATCCCTCATCAGGCTCATAATCGAGTACAATGCCCCTTTTGGGATGTACCTTACCAAACACCTGCAGCAACTGGAAAGATCCCAAAAGTACCTCACCAAGAGGATCAAAGGGCTCAAACAGATGCCATATGCTGCCCGGTTAAAGAAACTCCAGCTCTACTCAGTGGCATACTGCCTGCTCAGAGGAGTCCTGTGCCTGACGTATAAAGACATGTCCAACCCGGAATTAAGGGACATGCTGCACCTCAAAAAATCCAAATCCCATTGAGCTACACGCTCAAGAGACTTGAACCTCAGCACTGAAATAAATAGGACATGCTGGAGGGACAGATTCATAACCAGAGGCTCCCTTCACTCTGGAATAAAATCCCAGTCCAGGTTAGGCAGTGTCCCTCATTGACTCTCTTCAAGAGGAATCTTGATGAGTGGATGGGAGATCGTAGGTTTACCCAGGGTATCACTTCTGTGTAACTGTTAGACAGAGGCACAATATACTAACCTCAAAAAAGGGCATAGCAAAATTAATTTAAAATGGGTGGCGAAAGCCAAACATACTCTGGCTAGGCTTATCAATGCCCTAGGGCAGATAGCCTAGTATGAACCTATGAACCTATATCTGCAGAGATTCTGATGACATTCATACTCCTACTGGATGCTTCCTAAGGGCATGAGTTACTTATCTGTCATATATCTGCAATGATTCCGACTGCATTCATACTCCTACTAGATGCTTCCTTAGGGCATGAGTTACTTATCTGTCATATATCTGCAATGATTCTGACTACATTCATCCTTCTACTGGATACTTCCTTAGGGCATGAGTTACTTATCTGGCATATATCTGCAATGATTCTGACTACATTCATACTCCTACTGGATGCTTCCTTAGGGCATGAATTACTTATCTGGCATACATCTGCAATGATTCTGACTACATTCATACTCCTACTGGATGCTTCCTTAGGGCATGAGTCACTTATCTGTCATATATCTGCAAATGATTCTGACTACATTCATACTCCTTCTGGATGCTTCCTTAGGGCATGAGTTACTTATCTGTCATATATCTGCAATGATTCTGACTACATTCATACTCCTACTGGATGCTTCCTTAGGGAATGAGTTACTTACCTGTAATATATCTGCAATGTTTCTGACTGCATTCATACTCATACTGGATGCTTCCTTATGGCATGAGTTACCTATCTGGCATATATCTGCAATGATTCTGACTACATTCATACTCCTACTGGATGTATCTTCAGGGCACGAGTTACTTATCTGTCATATATCTGCAATGATTCTCACTACATTCATACTCCTACTGGATGCTTCCTTAGGGCATGAATTACTTACCTGTCATATATCTGCAATGATTCTGACTACATTCATACTCCTGCTGGATGTTTCCTTAGGGCATGAGTTACTTATATGGCATATATCTGTAATGCTTCTGACTACATTCATACTCCTACAGGATGCTTCCTTAGGGCATGAGTTACTTACCTGTCATATATCTGCAATGATTCTGACTACATTCATACTCCTACTGGATGCTTCCGTCGGGCATGGGTTACTTATCTGGCATATATCTGCAATGATTCTGACTACATTCATACTCCTACTGGATGCTTCATTAGGGCATGAGTTACTTATCTGTCATATATCTGCAATGATTCTGACTACATTCATACTCCTACTGGATGCTTCCATAGGGCATGAGTTACTTACCTGTCATATATCTGCAATGATTCTGACTACATGCATACTCCTATTGGATGCTTCCTTAGGGCATGAGTTACGTATCTGGCATATATCTGCAATGATTCTGTCTACATTCATACTCCTACTGACTGAATCTTCATGGCACGAGTTACTATCTGGCATATATCGGCAATGATTCTGACTACATTCATACTCCTACTGGATGCTTCATTAGGGCATGAGTTACTTATCTGTCATATATCTGCAATGATTCTGACTACATTCATACTCCTACTGGATGCTTCCATAGGGCATGAGTTACTTACCTGTCATATATCTGCAATTATTCTGACTACATGTCTACTCCTATCAGATGCTTCCTTAGGGCATGAGTTACGTATCTGACATATATCTGCAATGATTCTGTCTACATTCATACTCCTACTGGCTGTATCTTCAGGGCATGAGTTACTATCTGGCATATATCTGCAATGAGTCTGACTACATTCATACTCCAACTGGATGTATCTTCAGGGCATGAGTTACTTATCTGTCACATAACTGCAAAGATTCTGACTACATTCATACTCCTACTGGATACTTCCTTAAGGCATGAGTTTCTTATCTGTCATATATCTGCAATGATGCTGACTATATTCATACTCCTACTGGATGCTTCCTTAGGGCATGAGTTACTTATCTGGCATATATCTGCAATGATTCTGACTACATTCATACTCCTGCTTGATGTTTCCTTAGGACATGAGTTACTTATCTGGCAAATATCTGTAATGCTTCGGACTACATTCATACTCCTACTGGATGCTTCCTTAGGGCATGAGTTTCTTATCTGTCATATATCTGCAATGATTCTGACTACATTCCTACTCCTACTGGATGTATCTTCACGGCATGAGTTACGTATCTGGCATATATCTGCAATGATTCTGACTACATTCATACTCCTACTGGAGGCTTCCTTATGGCATGCCTTACTTATCTGGCATATATCTGCAATGATTCTGACTACATTCATACTCCTACTGGATGTATCTTCAGGGCATGAGTTGCTTATCTGTCATGTATCAGCAATGATTCTGACTACATTCCTACTCCTACTGGATGTATCTTCACGGCATGAGTTACGTATCTGGCATATATCTGCAATGATTCTGACTACATTCATACTCCTACTGGATGTTTCCTTAGGGCACAAGTTACTTATCTGGCACATATCTGCAGAGGTTCTGACTACATTCATACTCCTACTGGATGTATCTTTAGGGCATGATTTACTTATCTGTCATATATGTCATATATTCATAAACTCAAATGCTATGGAACAACTTGTTACCACTCCCACAAGAGGGAAAACATACTGGACCTGATCATCACCAACATGGGGAATCTATGCTCCAGACCAGAAGTGTATCCCTCACTGCATTGCATCTCAGATGCTCAGGTAAGAGCCGCCTCTCCAAAGCAAAAACACAGCATCAATGGGACCAGATGGTGTCCCGGGCTGCATCCTACATGAACTCCAAGAAGAGCTAAACCCAAACATAAAACTACTGTTCAACCTCAGCCTTACTACAGGATATGTACCCAAAGAGTGGCATACAGCAACAGTGGTCCGCCTCCACAAAGGTGGTGCCTCAATGGACCCTGGAAACTATTGCCCCATAAGCCTGACTAGCTTGGTCTGCAAAGCTATGGAAAGGATCATCATGGACCTCATAAATAAATATATTGCGGACCTACAGACACTGGATCCTACCTAGTTCGGCTTTGTTAAGGACAGATCCTGCCTCTTAAACCTGGTTGACTTCTTTGAAACAGTCACCAAGGCCATTGACGAAGGGAAGGTGGTCCACACAGCCTACCTGGACCTCGCAAAAACCTTCGATACAATACCCCACTCGGGCATTATAGATAAGCTCACCAGCTTAAATATAAACCCCTATGTCACTAGATGGGTTGCAAACTGGCTCAAGGACAGAACCCACATGGTTAGAATTGCTGGAGCCATGTCAGACTCCAAACCAGTTACAACTGGTGTCCCACAAGGCTCAGTCCTGGGACCTCTCTTGTTCAGTATATATTTCTTGGAGGTACAGTCCAACACAGAAGGACTGTGACTGACCAAGTTCGCAGATGACTGCAAACTGGGCACCATAATCGACTCTCCAGCCGACACGAACATTCACCAAAAGGGGCCTCATAGAAACATACAACTGGTGCCAGAGCCATGGTCTCAAGCTAAATGCCAAAAAGTGTATAGTCATCCCCTTTGGCAAAAACAAAGTGCCCACAAATTACCACATAGGTGGTAATCCATTAAGTACAGAAGAAGTAATTAGGGAACTGGGGACCCAAGTTGATAGCAATCTCTCATTTGACAACCACGTGCCAAAGTGGTTAGAAAAACATTTTATATAGCCCACCTAATCATGAAGGGATTCACATCTAGATTAGGGGAGGTCATCATGCCTCTTTACTCATCCCTCATCAGGCTCATAATCGAGTACAATGCCCCTTTTGGGATGTACCTTACCAAACACCTGCAGCAACTGGAAAGATCCCAAAAGTACCTCACCAAGAGGATCAAAGGGCTCAAACAGATGCCATATGCTGCCCGGTTAAAGAAACTCCAGCTCTACTCAGTGGCATACTGCCTGCTCAGAGGAGTCCTGTGCCTGACGTATAAAGACATGTCCAACCCGGAATTAAGGGACATGCTGCACCTCAAAAAATCCAAATCCCATTGAGCTACACGCTCAAGAGACTTGAACCTCAGCACTGAAATAAATAGGACATGCTGGAGGGACAGATTCATAACCCAGAGGCTCCCTTCACTCTGGAATAAAATCCCAGTCCAGGTTAGGCAGTGTCCTCATTGACTCTCTTCAAGAGGAATCTTGATGAGTGGATGGGAGATCGTAGGTTTACCCAGGGTATCACTTCTGTGTAACTGTTAGACAGAGGCACAATATACTAACCTCAAAAAAGGGCATAGCAAAATTAATTTAAAATGGGTGGCGAAAGCCAAACATACTCTGGCTAGGCTTATCAATGCCCTAGGGCAGATAGCCTAGTATGAACCTATGAACCTATATCTGCAGAGATTCTGATGACATTCATACTCCTACTGGATGCTTCCTAAGGGCATGAGTTACTTATCTGTCATATATCTGCAATGATTCGACTGCATTCATACTCCTACTAGATGCTTCCTTAGGGCATGAGTTACTTATCTGTCATATATCTGCAATGATTCTGACTACATTCATCCTTCTACTGGATACTTCCTTAGGGCATGAGTTACTTATCTGGCATATATCTGCAATGATTCTGACTACATTCATACTCCTACTGGATGCTTCCTTAGGGCATGAATTACTTATCTGGCATACATCTGCAATGATTCTGACTACATTCATACTCCTACTGGATGCTTCCTTAGGGCATGAGTCACTTATCTGTCATATATCTGCAAATGATTCTGACTACATTCATACTCCTTCTGGATGCTTCCTTAGGGCATGAGTTACTTATCTGTCATATATCTGCAATGATTCTGACTACATTCATACTCCTACTGGATGCTTCCTTAGGGAATGAGTTACTTACCTGTAATACATCTGCAATGTTTCTGACTGCATTCATACTCATACTGGATGCTTCCTTATGGCATGAGTTACCTATCTGGCATATATCTGCAATGATTCTGACTACATTCATACTCCTACTGGATGTATCTTCAGGGCACGAGTTACTTATCTGTCATATATCTGCAATGATTCTCACTACATTCATACTCCTACTGGATGCTTCCTTAGGGCATGAATTACTTACCTGTCATATATCTGCAATGATTCTGACTACATTCATACTCCTGCTGGATGTTTCCTTAGGGCATGAGTTACTTATATGGCATATATCTGTAATGCTTCTGACTACATTCATACTCCTACAGGATGCTTCCTTAGGGCATGAGTTACTTACCTGTCATATATCTGCAATGATTCTGACTACATTCATACTCCTACTGGATGCTTCCGTCGGGCATGGGTTACTTATCTGGCATATATCTGCAATGATTCTGACTACATTCATACTCCTACTGGATGCTTCATTAGGGCATGAGTTACTTATCTGTCATATATCTGCAATGATTCTGACTACATTCATACTCCTACTGGATGCTTCCATAGGGCATGAGTTACTTACCTGTCATATATCTGCAATGATTCTGACTACATGCATACTCCTATTGGATGCTTCCTTAGGGCATGAGTTACGTATCTGGCATATATCTGCAATGATTCTGTCTACATTCATACTCCTACTGACTGAATCTTCATGGCACGAGTTACTATCTGGCATATATCTGCAATGATTCTGACTACATTCATACTCCTACTGGATGCTTCATTAGGGCATGAGTTACTTATCTGTCATATATCTGCAATGGATCTGACTACATTCATACTCCTACTGGATGCTTCCATAGGGCATGAGTTACTTACCTGTCATATATCTGCAATTATTCTGACTACATGTCTACTCCTATCAGATGCTTCCTTAGGGCATGAGTTACGTATCTGACATATATCTGCAATGATTCTGTCTACATTCATACTCCTACTGGCTGTATCTTCAGGGCATGAGTTACTATCTGGCATATATCTGCAATGAGTCTGACTACATTCATACTCCAACTGGATGTATCTTCAGGGCATGAGTTACTTATCTGTCACATAACTGCAAAGATTCTGACTACATTCATACTCCTACTGGATACTTCCTTAAGGCATGAGTTTCTTATCTGTCATATATCTGCAATGATGCTGACTATATTCATACTCCTACTGGATGCTTCCTTAGGGCATGAGTTACTTATCTGGCATATATCTGCAATGATTCTGACTACATTCATACTCCTGCTTGATGTTTCCTTAGGACATGAGTTACTTATCTGGCAAATATCTGTAATGCTTCGGACTACATTCATACTCCTACTGGATGCTTCCTTAGGGCATGAGTTTCTTATCTGTCATATATCTGCAATGATTCTGACTACATTCCTACTCCTACTGGATGTATCTTCACGGCATGAGTTACGTATCTGGCATATATCTGCAATGATTCTGACTACATTCATACTCCTACTGGATGTATCTTCAGGGCATGAGTTGCTTATCTGTCATATATCAGCAATGATTCTGACTACATTCCTACTCCTACTGGATGTATCTTCACGGCATGAGTTACGTATCTGGCATATATCTGCAATGATTCTGACTACATTCATACTCCTACTGGATGTTTCATTAGGGCACAAGTTACTTATCTGGCACATATCTGCAGAGGTTCTGACTACATTCATACTCCTACTGGATGTATCTTTAGGGCATGATTTACTTATCTGTCATATATGTCATATATTCATAAACTCAAATGCTATGGAACAACTTGTTACCACTCCCACAAGAGGGGAAAACATACTGGACCTGATCATCACCAACATGGGGAATCTATGCTCCAGACCAGAAGTGTATCCCTCACTGCATTGCATCTCAGATGCTCAGGTAAGAGCCGCCCTCTCCAAAGCAAAAACACAGCATCAATGGGACCAGATGGTGTCCCGGGCTGCATCCTACATGAACTCCAAGAAGAGCTAAACCCAAACATAAAACTACTGTTCAACCTCAGCCTTACTACAGGATATGTACCCAAAGAGTGGCATACAGCAACAGTGGTCCGCCTCCACAAAGGTGGTGCCTCAATGGACCCTGGAAACTATTGCCCCATAAGCCTGACTAGCTTGGTCTGCAAAGCTATGGAAAGGATCATCATGGACCTCATAAATAAATATATTGCGGACCTACAGACACTGGATCCTACCTAGTTCGGCTTTGTTAAGGACAGATCCTGCCTCTTAAACCTGGTTGACTTCTTTGAAACAGTCACCAAGGCCATTGACGAAGGGAAGGTGGTCCACACAGCCTACCTGGACCTCGCAAAAACCTTCGATACAATACCCCACTCGGGCATTATAGATAAGCTCACCAGCTTAAATATAAACCCCTATGTCACTAGATGGGTTGCAAACTGGCTCAAGGACAGAACCCACATGGTTAGAATTGCTGGAGCCATGTCAGACTCCAAACCAGTTACAACTGGTGTCCCACAAGGCTCAGTCCTGGGACCTCTCTTGTTCAGTATAGATTTCTCGGAGGTACAGGCCAACACAGAAGGACTGTGGCTGACCAAGTTCGCAGATGACTGCAAACTGGGCGCCATAATCGACTCTCCAGCCGACACGAACATCCTCCAAAAGGGGCCATAGAAACATACAACTGGTGCCAGAGCCATGGCCTCAAGCTAAATGCCAAAAAGTGTATAGTCATCCCCTTTGGCAAAAACAAAGTGCCCACAAATTACCACATAGGTGGTAATCCATTAAGTACAGAAGAAGTAATTAGGGAACTGGGGACCCAAGTTGATAGCAATCTCTCATTTGACAACCACGTGCCAAAGTGGTTAGAAAATCATTTTATATAGCCCACCTAATCATGAAGGGATTCACATCTAGATTAGAGGAGGTCATCATGCCTCTTTACTCATCCCTCATCAGGCTCATAATCGAGTACAATGCCCCTTTTGGGATGTACCTTACCAAACACCTGCAGCAACTGGAAAGACCCCAAAAGTACCTCACCAAGAGGATCAAAGGGCTCAAACAGATGCCATATGCTGCCCGGTTAAAGAAACTCCAGCTCTACTCAGTGGCATACTGCCTGCTCAGAGGAGACCTGTGCCTGACGTATAAAGACATGTCCAGCCCGGAATTAAGGGACATGCTGCACCTCAAAAAATCCAAATCCCATTGAGCTACACGCTCGAGAGACTTGAACCTCAGCACTGAAATAAATAGGACATGCTGGAGGGACAGATTCATAACCCAGAGGCTCCCTTCACTCTGGAATAAAATCCCAGTCCAGGTTAGGCAGTGTCCCTCATTGACTCTCTTCAAGAGGAATCTTGATGAGTGGATGGGAGATCGTAGGTTTACCCAGGGTATCACTTCTGTGTAACTGTTAGAAAGAGGCACAATATACTAACCTCAAAAAAGGGCATAGCAAAATTAATTTAAAATGGGTGGCGAAAGCCAAACATACTCTGGCTAGGCTTATCAATGCCCTAGGGCAGATAGCCTAGTATGAACCTATGAACCTATATCTGCAGAGATTCTGATGACATTCATACTCCTACTGGATGCTTCCTAAGGGCATGAGTTACTTATCTGTCATATATCTGCAATGATTCTGACTGCATTCATACTCCTACTAGATGCTTCCTTAGGGCATGAGTTACTTATCTGTCATATATCTGCAATGATTCTGACTACATTCATCCTTCTACTGGATACTTCCTTAGGGCATGAGTTACTTATCTGGCATATATCTGCAATGATTCTGACTACATTCATACTCCTACTGGATGCTTCCTTAGGGCATGAATTACTTATCTGGCATACATCTGCAATGATTCTGACTACATTCATACTCCTACTGGATGCTTCCTTAGGGCATGAGTTACTTATCTGTCATATATCTGCAAATGATTCTGACTACATTCATACTCCTTCTGGATGCTTCCTTAGGGCATGAGTTACTTATTTGTCATATATCTGCAATGATTCTGACTACATTCATACTCCTACTGGATGCTTCCTTAGGGAATGAGTTACTTACCTGTAATATATCTGCAATGTTTCTGACAGCATTCATACTCATACTGGATGCTTCCTTACGGCATGAGTTACCTATCTGGCATATATCTGCAATGATTCTGACTACATTCATACTCCTACTGGATGTATCTTCAGGGCACGAGTTACTTATCTGTCATATATCTGCAATGATTCTCACTACATTCATACTCCTACTGGATGCTTCCTTAGGGCATGAATTACTTATCTGGCATATATCTGCAATGATTCTGACTACATTCATACTCCTGCTGGATGTTTCCTTAGGGCATGGGTTACTTATCTGGCATATATCTGCAATGATTCTGACTACATTCATACTCCTACTGGATGCTTCATTAGGGCATGAGTTACTTATCTGTCATATATATGCAATGATTCTGACTACATTCATACTCCTACTGGATGCTTCCATAGGGCATGAGTTACTTACCTGTCATATATCTGCAATGATTCTGACTATATGCATACTCTTATTGGATGCTTCCTTAGGGCATGAGTTACGTATCTGGCATATATCTGCAATGATTCTGTCTACATTCATACTCCTACTGACTGAATCTTCATGGCACGAGTTACTATCTGGCATATATCTGCAATGATTCTGACTACATTCATACTCCTACTGGATGCTTCCATAGGGCATGAGTTACTTATCTGTCAGATATCTGCAATGATTCTGACTACATTCATACTCCTACTGGATGCTTCATTAGGGCATGAGTTACTTATCTGTCATATATCTGCAATGATTCTGACTACATTCATACTCCTACTGGATGCTTCCATAGGGCATGAGTTACTTACCTGTCATATATCTGCAATTATTCTGACTACATGCCTACTCCTATCAGATGCTTCCTTAGGGCATGAGTTACGTATCTGACATATATCTGCAATGATTCTGTCTACACTCATACTCCTACTGGCTGTATCTTCAGGGCACGAGTTACTATCTGGCATATATCTGCAATGAGTCTGACTACATTCATACTCCAACTGGATGTATCTTCAGGGCATGAGTTACTTATCTGTCACATAACTGCAAAGATTCTGACTACATTCATACTCCTACTGGATACTTCCTTAAGGCATGAGTTTCTTATCTGTCATATATCTGCAATGATGCTGACTATATTCATACTCCTACTGGATGCTTCCTTAGGGCATGAGTTACTTATCTGGCATATATCTGCAATGATTCTGACTACATTTGTACTCCTGCTTGATGTTTCCTTAGGACATGAGTTACTTATCTGGCAAATATCTGTAATGCTTCGGACTACATTCATACTCCTACTGGATGCTTCCTTAGGGCATGAGTTTCTTATCTGTCATATATCTGCAATGATTCTGACTACATTCATACTCCTTCTGGATGCTACCTTAGGGCATGGGTTACTTATCTGTCATATATCTGCAATGATTCTGACTACATTCATACTCCTACTGGAGGCTTCCTTAGGGCATGAGTTACTTATCTATCATATATCTGCAACTATTCTGACTACATTCATACTCCTACTGGATGCTTCCTTAGGGCATGAATTACTTATCTGTCATATGCCTGCAATAATGTTGACTACATTCATACTCCTACTGAATGCCTCCTTAGGCTATGAGTTACTTATCTGTCATATATCTGCAAAGATTCTGACTACATTTATACTCCTACTGGAGGCTTCCTTATGGCATGCCTTACTTATCTGCCATATATCTGCAATGATTCTGACTACATTCATACTCCTACTGGATGTATCTTCAGGGCATGAGTTGCTTATCTGTCATATATCTGCAATGATTCTGACTACATTCCTACTCCTACTGGATGTATCTTCACGGCATGAGTTACGTATCTGGCATATATCTGCAATGATTCTGACTACATTCATACTCCTACTGGATGTTTCCTTAGGGCACAAGTTACTTATCTGGCACATATCTGCAGAGGTTCTGACTACATTCATACTCCTACTGGATGTATCTTTAGGGCACGATTTACTTATCTGTCATATATGTCATATATTCATAAACTCAAATGCTATGGAACAACTTGTTACCACTCCCACAAGAAGGGAAACATACTGGACCTGATCATCACCAACATGGGGACTCTATGCTTCAGACCAGAAGTGTATCCCTCACTGCATTGCATCTCAGAAGCTCAGGTAAGAGCCGCCCTCTCCAAAGCAAAAAATACAGCATTAATGGGACCAGATGGTGTCCCGGGCTGCGTCCTACATGAACTCCAAGAAGAGCTAAACCCAAACATAAAACTACTGTTCAACCTCAGCCTTACTACAGAATATGTACCCAAAGAGTGGCATACAGCAACAGTGGTCCCTCTCTACAAAGGTGGTGCCTCAACGGACCCTGGAAACTATTGCCCTATAAGCCTGACTAGCTTGGTCTGCAAAGCTATGGAAAGGATCATCATGGACCTCATATATAAAGATATTGGGGACCTACAGACACTGGATCCTACCCAGTTCGGCTTTGTTAAGGGCAGATCCTGCCTCTTAAACCTGGTCGACTTCTTTGAAACAGTCGCCAAGGCCATTGACGAAGGGAAGGTGGTCCACACAGCCTACCTGGACCTCGCAAAAGCCTTCGATACAATACCCCACTCAGGCATTATAGATAAGCTCACCAGCTTAAATATAAACCCCTATGTCACTAGATGGGTTGCAAACTGGCTCAAGGACAGACCCACATGGTTAGAATTGCTGGAGCCATGTCAGACTCCAAACCAGTTACAAGTGGTGTCCCACAAGGCTCAGTCCTGGGACCTCTCTTGTTCGGTATATATTTCTCGGAGGTACAGGCCAACACAGAAGGACTGTGGCTGACCAAGTTCGCAGATGACTGCAAACTGGGCACCATAATCGACTCTCCAGCTGACACAAACATCCTGCAAAAGGGCCTCATAGAAACATACAACTGGTGCCAGAGCCATGGCCTCAAGCTAAATGCCAAAAAGTGTATAGTCATCCCCTTTGGCAAAAACAAAGTGCCCGCAAATTACCACATAGGTGGTAATCCATTAAGTACAGAAGAAGTAATTAGGGAACTGGGGACCCAAGTTGATAGCAATCTCTCATTTGACAACCACGTGCCAAAGTGGTTAGAAAAACATTTTATATAGCCCACCTAATCATGAAGGGATTCACATCTAGATTAGGGGAGGTCATCGTGCCTCTTTACTCATCCCTCATCAGGCTCATAATCGTGTACAATGCCCCTTTTGGGATGTACCTTACCAAACACCTTTAGCAAATGGAAAGACCCCAAAAGTACCTCACCAAGAGGATCAAAGGGCTCAAACAGATGCCATATGCTGCCCGGTTAAAGAAACTCCAGCTCTACTCAGTGGCATACCGCCTGCTCAGAGGAGACCTGTGCCTGACGTATAAAGCCATGTCCAACCGGGAATTAAGGGACATGCTGCACCTCCAAAAATCCAAATCCCATTGAGCTACACGCTTGAGAGACTTGAACCTCAGCACTGAAATAAATAGGACATGCTGGAGGGACAGATTCATAACCCAGAGGCTCCCTTCACTCTGGAATAAAATCCCAGTTCAGGATAGGCAGAGTCCCTCATTGACTCTCTTCAAGAGGAATCTTGATGAGTGGATGGGAGAGCATAGGTTTACCCTGGGTATCACTTCTGTGTAACTGTTAGACAGAGGCACAGTATACTTGCCTCAAAAAAGGGCATAGCAAAATTAATTTAAAATTGGTGGCGAAAGTCAAACATACTCTGGCTAGGCTTATAAATGCCCTAGGGCAGATAGCCTAGTAAGAACCTGTGAACCTATATCTGCAGAGATTCTGACGACATTCATACTCCTACTGGATGCTTCCTTGGGGCATGAGTTACTCATCTGTCATATATCTGCAATGATTCTGATTAAATTCATACTCCTACTGGATGCTTCCTTAGGGCATGAATTACTTATCTGGCATATATCTGCAATGATTCTGACTACATTCATATTCCTACTGGATGCTTCCTTAAGGCATGAGTTACTTATCTGTCATATATCTGCAAATGATTCTGACTACATTCATACTCCTACTGGATGCTTCCTTAGGGCATGAGTTACTTATCTGGCATATATCTGCAATGATTCTGACTATATTCATACTCCTACTGGAGGCTTCCTTAGGGCATGAGTTACTTATCTGGCATATATCTGCAATGATTCTGACTACATTCATACTCCTACTGGATGCTTCCTTAGGGCATGAATTACTTATCTGGCATATATCTGCAATGATTCTGACTACATTCATATTCCTACTGGATGCTTCCTTAGGGCATGAGATACTTATCTGTCATATATCTGCAAATGATTCTGACTACATTCATACTCCTACTGGATGCTTCCTTAGGGCATGAGCTACTTATCTGGCATATATCTGCAATGATTCCGACTACATTCATACTCCTACTGGATGCTTCCTTAGGGCATGAATTACTTATCTGGCATATATCTGCAATGATTCTGACTGCATTCACACTCCAACTGGATGTATCTTCAGGGCATGAGTTACTTATCAGTCATATAACTGCATAGATTCTGACTACATTCATACTCCTACTGGATACTTCCATAAGGCATGAGTTTCTTATCTGTCACATATCTGCAATGATGCTGACTATATTCATACTCCTACTGGATGTTTCCTTAGGGCATGAGTTACTTATCTGTCATATATCTGCAATGACTCTGACTACATTCATCCTTCTACTGGACTCTTCCTTAGGGCATGAGTTACTTATCTGGCATATATCTGCAATTATTCTGACTACATTCATACACCTACTGGATGTTTCCTTAGGGCATGAATTTCTTATCTGGCATATATCTGCAATGATTCTGACTACATCATACTCCTACTGGATGCTTCCTTAGGACATGAGTTACTTATCTGTCATATATCTGCAAATGATTCTGACAACATTCATACTCCTACTGGATGCTTCCTTAGGGCATGAGTTACTTATCTGCCATATATCTGCAATGATTCTGACTACATTCATACTCCTGCTGGATGTTTCCTTAGGGCATGAGTTACTTATATAGCATATATCTGTAATGCTTCTGACTACATTCATACTCCTACAGGATGCTTCCTTAGGGCATGAGTTACTTACCTGTCATATATCTGCAATGATTCTGACTACATTCATATTCCTACTGGATGCTACCTTAGGGCATGGGTTACTTATCTTTCATATATCTGCAATGATTCTGACTACATTCATACTCCTACTGGATGCTTCCATAGGGCATGAGTTACTTATCTGTCATATATCTGCAATGATTCTGACTACATGCATACTCCTATTGGATGCTTCCTTAGGGCATGAGTTACGTATCTGACATATATCTGCAATGATTCTGTCTACATTCATACTCCTACTGGCTGTATCTTCAGGGCACGAGTTACTATCTGGCATATATCTGCAATGATTCTGTCTACATTCATACTCCTACTGGCTGTATCTTCAGGGCACGAGTTACTATCTGGCATATATCTGCAATGTTTCTGACTACATTCACACTCCAACTGGATGTATCTTAAGGGCATGAGTTACTTATCTGCCATATATCTGCAGAGATTAGAACTACATGCATACTCCTGCTGGATGTTTCCTTAGGACATGAGTTACTTATCTGGCAAATATCTGTAATGCTTCTGACTACATTCATACTCCTACTGGATGCTTCCTTAGGGCATGAGTTTCTTATCTGTCATATATCTGCAATGATTCTGACTACATTCATACTCCTTCTGGATGCTACCTTAGGGCATGGGTTACTTATCTGTCATATACCTGCAATAATTCTGACTACATTCATACTCCTACTGAATGCCTCCTTAGGCCATGAGTTACTTATCTGTCATATATCTGCAAAGATTCTGACTACATTCATACTCCTACTGGATGTATCTTCAGGGCATGAGTTACTTATCTGTCATATATCTGCAATGATTCTGGCTACATTCGTACTCCTACTGGATGTTTTCTTAGGGCATGAGTTACTTATCTGGCTTATATTTGCAATGATTATGACTACCTTCATACTTCTACTGGATGATTCCTTAGGGCATGAATTACTTATCTGGAATACATCAGCCAAGATTCTGACTAGATTTACACTCCTACAGGATGCATCTTTAGGGCACGAGTTACTTATCTGTCATATATCTGCAATGATTCTGACTAAATTCATACTCCTACTGGATGCTTCCTTAGGGCATGTGTTACTTATCTGGCATATATCTGCAATGATTCTGACCATTCATACTCCTACTGGATGCTTCCTTAGGGCATGAATTACTTATCTGGCATATATCTGCAATGATTCTGACTACATTCATACTCCTTCTGGATGCTACCTTAGGGCATGAGTTACTTATCTGTCATATATCTGCAAAGATTCTGACTACATTCATACTCCTACTGGATGTATCTTCAGGGCATGAGTTACTTATCTGTCATATATCTGCAATGATTCTGGCTACATTCGTACTCCTACTGGATGTTTTCTTAGGGCATGAGTTACTTATCTGGCTTATATTTGCAATGATTATGACTACCTTCATACTTCTACTGGATGATTCCTTAGGGCACGAGTTACTTATCTGGAATACATCAGCCAAGATTCTGACTAGATTCACACTCCTACAGGATGCATCTTTAGGGCACGAGTTACTTATCTGTCATATATCTGCAATGATTCTGACTAAATTCATACTCCTACTGGATGCTTCCTTAGGGCATGTGTTACTTATCTGGCATATATCTGCAATGATTCTGACCATTCATACTCCTACTGGATGCTTCCTTATGGCATGAATTACTTATCTGGCATATATCTGCAATGATTCTGACCATTCATACTCCTACTGGATGCTTCCTTAGGGCATGAATTACTTATCTGGCATATATCTGCAATGATTCTGACTACATTCATACTCCTTCTGGATGCTTCCTTAGGGCATGAGTTACTTATCTGGCATATATCTGCAATGATTCTGACTACATTTGTTCTCCTGCTTGATGTTTCCTTAGGACATGAGTTACTTATCTGGCAAATATCTGTAATGCTTCGGACTACATTCATACTCCTACTGGATGCTTCCTTAGGGCATGAGTTTCTTATCTGTCATATATCTGCAATGATTCTGACTACATTCATACTCCTTCTGGATGCTACCTTAGGGCATGGGTTACTTATCTGTCATATATCTGCAATGATTCTGACTACATTCATACTCCTACTGGAGGCTTCCTTAGGGCATGAGTTACTTATCTATCATATATCTGCAACTATTCTGACTACATTCATACTCCTACTGGATGCTTCCTTAGGGCATGAATTACTTATCTGTCATATGCCTGCAATAATGTTGACTACATTCATACTCCTACTGAATGCCTCCTTAGGCTATGAGTTACTTATCTGTCATATATCTGCAAAGATTCTGACTACATTTATACTCCTACTGGAGGCTTCCTTATGGCATGCCTTACTTATCTGCCATATATCTGCAATGATTCTGACTACATTCATACTCCTACTGGATGTATCTTCAGGGCATGAGTTGCTTATCTGTCATATATCTGCAATGATTCTGACTACATTCCTACTCCTACTGGATGTATCTTCATGGCATGAGTTACGTATCTGGCATATATCTGCAATGATTCTGACTACATTCATACTCCTACTGGATGTTTCCTTAGGGCACAAGTTACTTATCTGGCACATATCTGCAGAGGTTCTGACTACATTCATACTCCTACTGGATGTATCTTTAGGGCACGATTTACTTATCTGTCATATATGTCATATATTCATAAACTCAAATGCTATGGAACAACTTGTTACCACTCCCACAAGAAGGGAAAACATACTGGACCTGATCATCACCAACATGGGGACTCTATGCTCCAGACCAGAAGTGTATCCCTCACTGCATTGCATCTCAGAAGCTCAGGTAAGAGCCGCCCTCTCCAAAGCAAAAAACACAGCATTAATGGGACCAGATGGTGTCCCGGGCTGCGTCCTACATGAACTCCAAGAAGATCTAAACCCAAACATAAAACTACTGTTCAACCTCAGCCTTACTACAGAATATGTACCCAAAGAGTGGCATACAGCAACAGTGGTCCCTCTCTACAAAGGTGGTGCCTCAACAGACCCTGGAAACTATTGCCCTATAAGCCTGACTAGCTTGGTCTGCAAAGCTATGGAAAGGATCATCATGGACCTCATATATAAAGATATTGGGGACCTACAGACACTGGATCCTACCCAGTTCGGCTTTGTTAAGGGCAGATCCTGCCTCTTAAACCTGGTCGACTTCTTTGAAACAGTCGCCAAGGCCATTGACGAAGGGAAGGTGGTCCACACAGCCTACCTGGACCTCGCAAAAGCCTTCGATACAATACCCCACTCAGGCATTATAGATAAGCTCACCAGCTTAAATATAAACCCCTATGTCACTAGATGGGTTGCAAACTGGCTCAAGGACAGACCCACATGGTTAGAATTGCTGGAGCCATGTCAGACTCCAAACCAGTTACAAGTGGTGTCCCACAAGGCTCAGTCCTGGGACCTCTCTTGTTCGGTATATATTTCTCGGAGGTACAGGCCAACACAGAAGGACTGTGGCTGACCAAGTTCGCAGATGACTGCAAACTGGGCACCATAATCGACTCTCCAGCTGACACAAACATCCTGCAAAAGGGCCTCATAGAAACATACAACTGGTGCCAGAGCCATGGCCTCAAGCTAAATGCCAAAAAGTGTATAGTCATCCCCTTTGGCAAAAACAAAGTGCCCGCAAATTACCACATAGGTGGTAATCCATTAAGTACAGAAGAAGTAATTAGGGAACTGGGGATCCAAGTTGATAGCAATCTCTCATTTGACAACCACGTGCCAAAGTGGTTAGAAAAACATTTTATATAGCCCACCTAATCATGAAGGGATTCACATCTAGATTAGGGGAGGTCATCGTGCCTCTTTACTCATCCCTCATCAGGCTCATAATCGTGTACAATGCCCCTTTTGGGATGTACCTTACCAAACACCTGCAGCAAATGGAAAGACCCCAAAAGTACCTCACCAAGAGGATCAAAGGGCTCAAACAGATGCCATATGCTGCCCGGTTAAAGAAACTCCAGCTCTACTCAGTGGCATACCGCCTGCTCAGAGGAGACCTGTGCCTGACGTATAAAGCCATGTCCAACCGGGAATTAAGGGACATGCTGCACCTCCAAAAATCCAAATCCCATTGAGCTACACGCTTGAGAGACTTGAACCTCAGCACTGAAATAAATAGGACATGCTGGAGGGACAGATTCATAACCCAGAGGCTCCCTTCACTCTGGAATAAAATCCCAGTTCAGGATAGGCAGAGTCCCTCATTGACTCTCTTCAAGAGGAATCTTGATGAGTGGATGGGAGAGCATAGGTTTACCCCGGGTATCACTTCTGTGTAACTGTTAGACAGAGGCACAGTATACTTGCCTCAAAAAAGGGCATAGCAAAATTAATTTAAAATTGGTGGCGAAAGTCAAACATACTCTGGCTAGGCTTATAAATGCCCTAGGGCAGATAGCCTAGTAAGAACCTGTGAACCTATATCTGCAGAGATTCTGACGACATTCATACTCCTACTGGATGCTTCCTTGGGGCATGAGTTACTCATCTGTCATATATCTGCAATGATTCTGATTAAATTTATACTCCTACTGGATGCTTCCTTAGGGCATGAATTACTTATCTGGCATATATCTGCAATGATTCTGACTACATTCATATTCCTACTGGATGCTTCCTTAGGGCATGAGTTACTTATCTGTCATATATCTGCAAATGATTCTGACTACATTCATACTCCTACTGGATGCTTCCTTAGGGCATGAGTTACTTATCTGGCATATATCTGCAATGATTCTGACTACATTCATACTCCTACTGGAGGCTTCCTTAGGGCATGAGTTACTTATCTGGCATATATCTGCAATGATTCTGACTACATTCATACTCCTACTGGATGCTTCCTTAGGGCATGAATTACTTATCTGGCATATATCTGCAATGATTCTGACTACATTCATATTCCTACTGGATGCTTCCTTAGGGCATGAGATACTTATCTGTCATATATCTGCAAATGATTCTGACTACATTCATACTCCTACTGGATGCTTCCTTAGGGCATGAGTTACTTATCTGGTATATATCTGCAATGATTCCGACTACATTCATACTCCTACTGGATGCTTCCTTAGGGCATGAATTACTTATCTGGCATATATCTGCAATGATTCTGACTGCATTCACACTCCAACTGGATGTATCTTCAGGGCATGAGTTACTTATCAGTCATATAACTGCATAGATTCTGACTACATTCATACTCCTACTGGATACTTCCATAAGGCATGAGTTTCTTATCTGTCACATATCTGCAATGATGCTGACTATATTCATACTCCTACTGGATGTTTCCTTAGGGCATGAGTTACTTATCTGTCATATATCTGCAATGACTCTGACTACATTCATCCTTCTACTGGATACTTCCTTAGGGCATGAGTTACTTATCTGGCATATATCTGCAATTATTCTGACTACATTCATACACCTACTGGATGTTTCCTTAGGGCATGAATTTCTTATCTGGCATATATCTGCAATGATTCTGACTACATCATACTCCTACTGGATGCTTCCTTAGGACATGAGTTACTTATCTGTCATATATCTGCAAATGATTCTGACAACATTCATACTCCTACTGGATGCTTCCTTAGGGCATGAGTTACTTATCTGCCATATATCTGCAATGATTCTGACTACATTCATACTCCTGCTGGATGTTTCCTTAGGGCATGAGTTACTTATATAGCATATATCTGTAATGCTTCTGACTACATTCATACTCCTACAGGATGCTTCCTTAGGGCATGAGTTACTTACCTGTCATATATCTGCAATGATTCTGACTACATTCATATTCCTACTGGATGCTACCTTAGGGCATGGGTTACTTATCTTTCATATATCTGCAATGATTCTGACTACATTCATACTCCTACTGGATGCTTCCATAGGGCATGAGTTACTTATCTGTCATATATCTGCAATGATTCTGACTACATGCATACTCCTATTGGATGCTTCCTTAGGGCATGAGTTACGTATCTGACATATATCTGCAATGATTCTGTCTACATTCATACTCCTACTGGCTGTATCTTCAGGGCACGAGTTACTATCTGGCATATATCTGCAATGATTCTGTCTACATTCATACTCCTACTGGCTGTATCTTCAGGGCACGAGTTACTATCTGGCATATATCTGCAATGTTTCTGACTACATTCACACTCCAACTGGATGTATCTTAAGGGCATGAGTTACTTATCTGCCATATATCTGCAGAGATTAGAACTACATTCATACTCTTACTGGATGCTTCCTTAGGGCATGAGTTTCTTATCTGGCATATATCTGCAATGATTCTGACTACATGCATACTCCTGCTGGATGTTTCCTTAGGACATGAGTTACTTATCTGGCAAATATCTGTAATGCTTCTGACTACATTCATACTCCTACTGGATGCTTCCTTAGGGCATGAGTTTCTTATCTGTCATATATCTGCAATGATTCTGACTACATTCATACGCCTTCTGGATGCTACCTTAGGGCATGGGTTACTTATCTGTCATATACCTGCAATAATTCTGACTACATTCATACTCCTACTGAATGCCTCCTTAGGCCATGAGTTACTTATCTGTCATATATCTGCAAAGATTCTGACTACATTCATACTCCTACTGGATGTATCTTCAGGGCATGAGTTACTTATCTGTCATATATCTGCAATGATTCTGGCTACATTCATACTCCTACTGGATGTTTTCTTAGGGCATGAGTTACTTATCTGGCTTATATTTGCAATGATTATGACTACCTTCATACTTCTACTGGATGATTCCTTAGGGCATGAATTACTTATCTGGAATACATCAGCCAAGATTCTGACTAGATTTACACTCCTACAGGATGCATCTTTAGGGCACGAGTTACTTATCTGTCATATATCTGCAATGATTCTGACTAAATTCATACTCCTACTGGATGCTTCCTTAGGGCATGTGTTACTTATCTGGCATATATCTGCAATGATTCTGACCATTCATACTCCTACTGGATGCTTCCTTAGGGCATGAATTACTTATCTGGCATATATCTGCAATGATTCTGACTACATTCATACTCCTTCTGGATGCTACCTTAGGGCATGAGTTACTTATCTGTCATATATCTGCAAAGATTCTGACTACATTCATACTCCTACTGGATGTATCTTCAGGGCATGAGTTACTTATCTGTCATATATCTGCAATGATTCTGGCTACATTCATACTCCTACTGGATGTTTTCTTAGGGCATGAGTTACTTATCTGGCTTATATTTGCAATGATTATGACTACCTTCATACTTCTACTGGATGATTCCTTAGGGCACGAGTTACTTATCTGGAATACATCAGCCAAGATTCTGACTAGATTCACACTCCTACAGGATGCATCTTTAGGGCACGAGTTACTTATCTGTCATATATCTGCAATGATTCTGACTAAATTCATACTCCTACTGGATGCTTCCTTAGGGCATGTGTTACTTATCTGGCATATATCTGCAATGATTCTGACCATTCATACTCCTACTGTATGCTTCCTTATGGCATGAATTACTTATCTGGCATATATCTGCAATGATTCTGACCATTCATACTCCTACTGGATGCTTCCTTAGGGCATGAATTACTTATCTGGCATATATCTGCAATGATTCTGACTACATTCATACTCCTTCTGGATGCTACCTTAGGGCATGAGTTACTTATCTGTCATATATCTGCAAAGATTCTGACTACATTCATACTCCTACTGGATGTATCTTCAGGGCATGAGTTACTTATCTGTCATATATCTGCAATGATTCTGGCTACATTCGTACTCTTACTGGATGTTTTCTTAGGGCATGAGTTACTTATCTGCCTTATATTTGCAATGATTATGACTACCTTCATACTTCTACTGGATGATTCCTTAGGGCACGAGTTACTTATCTGGAATACATCAGCCAAGATTCTGACTAGATTCACACTCCTACAGGATGCATCTTTAGGGCACGAGTTACTTATCTGTCATATATCTGCAATGATTCTGACTACATACATACTCCTACTGGATGCTTCCTTAGGGCATGAGTTACTTATCTGGCATATATCTGCAATGGTTCTGACTACATACATACTCCTACTGGATGCTTCCTTAGGGCATAAGTTACTTAACGGTCATATATCTGCAATGATTCTGACTACATTCACACTCCAACTGGATGTATCTTAAGGGCATGAGTTACTTATCTGCCATATATCTGCAGAGATTAGAACTACATTCATACTCCTACTGGATGCTTCCTTAGGGCATGAGTTTCTTATCTGGCATATATCTGCAATGATTCTGACTACATGCATACTCCTGCTGGATGTTTCCTTAGGACATGAGTTACTTATCTGGCAAATATCTGTAATGCTTCTGACTACATTCATACTCCTACTGGATGCTTCCTTAGGGCATGAGTTTCTTATCTGTCATATATCTGCAATGATTCTGACTAAATTCATACTCCTACTGGATGCTTCCTTAGGGCATGAGTTAGTTATCTGGCATATATCTGCAATGATTCTGACCATTCATACTCCTACTGGATGCTTCCGTAGGGCATGAAATACTTATCTGTCATATACCTGCAATAATTCTGACTACATTCATACTCCTACTGAATGCCTCCTTAGGCCATGAGTTACTTATCTGTGATATATCTGCAAAGATTCTGACTACCTTCATACTCCTACTGGATGTATCTTCAGGGCATGAGTTACTTATCTGTCATATATCTGCAATGATTCTGGCTACATTCGTACTCCTACTGGATGTTTTCTTAGGGCATGAGTTACTTATCTGGCTTATATTTGCAATGATTATGACTACCTTCATACTTCTACTGGATGATTCCTTAGGGCACGAGTTACTTATCTGGAATACATCAGCCAAGATTCTGACTAGATTCACACTCCTACAGGATGCATCTTTAGGGCACGAGTTACTTATCTGTCACATATCTGCAATGATTCTGACTACATACATACTCCTACTGGATGCTTCCTTAGGGCATAAGTTACTTAACGGTCATATATCTGCAATGATTCTGACTACATTTATACTCCTACTGGATGCTTCCTTTTATCTGGCATATATCTGCAATGATTCTGACAACATTCATACTCCTACTAGATGCTTCCTTAGGGCATGAGTTACTTATCTGTCATATTTCTGTAATGATTCTGACTACATTCATCTTTCTACTGGATGTATCTTCAGGGCACGAGTTACTTATCTGTCATATATCTGCAATGATTCTGACTACATTCATAATCCTACTGGATGTTTCCTTAGGGAACGAGTTACTTATCTAGCATATATTTGCAATGATTCTGCTACATTCATCCTCCTACAGGAGGCTTCCTTAGGGCATGAGTTACTTATCATTCATATATCTGCAATGATTCTGACTAAATTCATACTCCTACTCGTTGCATCCTTAGGGCATGTGCTACTTATCTGGCATATATCTGCAGAGATTCTGACTACATTCATCCTCCTACTGGATGTATCTTCAGGGCACGAGTTACTTATCTGTCATATATCTGCAATAATTCTGACTAAATTCATACTCCTACTGGTTGCTTCCTTAGGGCATGAGTTACTTATCTGGCATATATCTGCCAAGATTCTGACTACATTCATCCTCCTACTGGATGTATCTTCAGGGCATGAGTTACTTATCTGGCATATATCTGCAATGATTCTGACTACATTCGTACTCCTACTGGAGGCTTCCTTAGGGCATGAGTTACTTATATGTCATATATCTGCAATGATTCTGACTACATTCATCTTCCTACTGGAGGCTTCCTTAGGGCATGAGTTACTTATCAGGGATATATCTGCAATGATTCTGACCACATTCATACTCCTACTGGATGCTTCCTTAGGCCATTATTTACTTATCATTCATATATCTGCAATGATTCTGACTACATTCATACTCCTACTGAATGTTTCCCTAGGGCATGAGTTACTTATCTGTCATATATCTGTAATGAATCTGACTACATTCATACACCTACAGGATGTATCTTTAGGGCATGAGATACTTATCTGTCACATATCTGCAATGATCCTGACTACTTTCATACTCCTACTGGATGCTTCCTTAGGGCATGTGTTACTTATCTGGCATATATCTGCAATGTTTCTGACATATTCATACTTCTACTGGATGGTTCCTTAGGGCACAAGTTACTTATCTGGCATATATCTGCAATGATGCTGACTACATTCATTCTCCTACTGGATGCTTCCTTAGGGCATTAGTTACTTATCTGTCAGATATCTGCAATGATTCTGATTACATTCATACTCCTACTGGATGTTTCCTTAGGGCATGAGTTACTTATCTGACATATATCTGCAATGATTCCGACTACCTTCATACTCCTACTGGTCGCTTCCTTAGGGCATGAGTTACTTATCTGTCATATATCTGCAATGATTCTGACTACATTCATACTCCTACTGGATGCTTCCTTGGGGCACGAGTTACTTACCTGTTCCCATGAATTTCTGCTGATTTAAACAATTTTTATGTGAAACTTCCTGAGGAAAACAACATGGCCTTGGTTACTCTCAGTTAGATACTTGTTATGTTACATTCGAGATACTACGGCTAAATCAAGCACAATGCTAGCAGTTCATTTCTCTAATAATCCTTTGTCTACTTTATCTCTAAATTACTGCAGCTGCAGAGGTTCCCATCCTCTGGACAAAGCTGTTTGTCTAGAATCATTACATTTATAATATAAGGCATTGTTCATTCATTTACTTCTGACCTAGCAGATAAACAACTGCTTCTCAAGTACATTTCCACAAGGCATAAACAAGAACATTGCTGTGCTAGCAGTTACTAGGTCAGAGGGCAACTTGCAAGTTTCAGAAAGCATACTGCAGTCTTCAAAAAGCATCTTTTTCAGTCTCATATGAAATTTGTATAAAACACAGTGCATGAAAAATAGAATGAAAAGCGTATTAAAATACTTGGTTATTAATTTGGCATTAAGCATACACACATTAATACATATTTTTCTAACATTTCCCTCCTGTTAATACTTTTTTATTCTATTTTCAAAAAAGAATAAACAGCTTGCTTCTTTTCCTAACCTCTTCCATTCAGGATTTGCAGTTAAGAAAGTCATTCAGTTTAAACTTTTATGAAAGTGTTTCGCATTCTAGCAGCTCTTCAAATTCAGTACTTTGATACATAGTCTCAGATACGGATATCTATGAATTCTTTAATTAATCTCTTCATGCAGGGGATTCCGCAACAAATACAAACTCCTATTAGGAGTAATCCTACCCCAATAGCAATCAATATGTTCATAAAAATGGAGCCCAACCCCCAAAGGCATTCTGGGAAAAAATCTGTCAGAGGGTTTGGGCCTGGCTTGGTCTTGAACTTGCGGAATCACCTCGAGATGATCGTTAATCTCATGCTGATGGTCAGGAATAAACGCACAGCATTCTTCTTTGATTAAAGCGCAAGTCCCATCTCTCGCCGCTAGGGTGAAATCAAGAGCCATTCAGTTTTGGAGCACTACAGTTCTCATGGCATTCAGTTCATCAGTTATCAGTTCAAGGGCAGAAAAAGTCGCATTACTCATTACTTCGAGAAGTTTGGACAGTTTTCGCAGTTCCCATATTGATTTAACTCCACCATACATAGGTGATATACATGCCCAGGATATAACAGCATCACTCAAGTCCATGTGCACAAGTTTGGTTCCCACATCACGATGGTCTTTCCACCCTGCTTCAATTTGTCCCACTGGATTCTCAGGTTTCTTAACAGTCTTTTTGGTTACGTCTCGAGTATTTTGAATACTTCCCTGAGGCAAAGCTGCAGTGTGTCGGATGGCCGGTACCAGGTACCCCAAAAAACAACTGCCAGACCAATTCTCAGGTAACCATTTATATGCTTTTTTACCACACACAAAATAACAGTCTTCTACCTTAGTTATTACTTTGTTACGAAATGACTGCCTGAATGAAACATTTTCCTATCTATTACAGATAACTGTTTGAAAAGTACAGGATTGCGTTGTACCTGATCAAGAGTCTTATGCATAGATTTCAAAAATGAGTCATAATCTGTACTACAAGATCCACTTAAATCATTTGGTTTTCTATAACATTTATACTGTACTGTAACATTGCATTTGCTCCATCCAACTTGGATGGAGTCATTTTTATAGAAACATGCAATTCCTTTTTGTGTCACAGGCAAATACAGCGCTACCTTATCTTGTGCTTTAATAGCGACTGTGTCAAAAAACAGATTTTCCCAGGTCTCATTGACCCCTAGGGGGATAGCAGTCATTAATAAACCCCCGTATGCTGTTGGTATGGCCGTACAGACCCAGCAGTTCGAAACATTAAAAGTCTCTGCGTACACACGTGTAATTGCCTGATAAGTGTTAAAGTTCGGATGCCAGTCTATGTTTGGTTCATTACGTCTAATCAGTTCAACCTTTGTGGCAGGAAAAAGGAGTGGCCACAACAAAAAGAACAGTGTGATTAATATTGCAATAAAAACGATCATACAAGTTTTCTGAGGTTGCTCAATGTCTCTACTCACTCTGTACCTGGCCATTTTGTTCTTGTTGTGCAACAGTAACAAAGTTTTTGTCCAGTTCAAGGTTTTTAACCAGTTTACAGTGCGTCAAATGAATCCAGGAAGCTCGCTCTGTGATCTTGACTGCAGTGGGTGTCGACAGTAGTACTTGGTACGGATCTTCCCACTTCGGAGAACTCCAATTCTTTCGCTTCACAATCTTCACCCAGACCCAGGTGCCTGGGGCTACTGGTGCTTCCGATTTCGGTTGCTCTTTATCTGAAACAGAATTTAACTGCAAAAGTTTGTTATTCAAAAATCGCCTCATATATCCTGCAAGTGAACTGTCAGCCTCCTGCTCTGTAGACATGAGAGGTTTCCACTGAGGTGTATAATATGTCCTCCCAAACAAAGTTTCAAAAGGAGTTAATCCCTTCGCATTTGGAACAGTTCCCATACTCAACAGTGCTAAAGGCAAACAGTGCACCCAGTTTTTCTGTGTCTCTGCTATCAACTTCCTAAGTTTGTTCTTCAACACCCCATTGTGCCTCTCTACTAGCCCTGCAGATTGGGGGTGATAAGCGCAGTGGTTCTTTAACGATATCCCAAAATAGCGACTAAGTTGCTGAATTGTTTGGTTCGCAAAATGTGTCCCGTTATCACTATAAATCTTTTCCAGTATACCAAATCTGGGCATAATTTCTTTAACAAGGACCTTTGCAACAGTAGCTGCATCTGGATTTTTAGTTGGAAACGCTTCTACCCATTTGGAAAACATGTCTATAATAACAAGGCAATACTTCTTATTTTCACATTTATTCAATTCTATGAAATCCATACAAATAGTATGGAACGGATACGGTGGTGTAGGAAAATTCCCTTGCTTAGGCTTCAATGCCCCTTGTGCATGATGCTTCTTACAAACATGGCATGCTGCACAAAAAAATTTTGTATAATTGGTAAATCCATAGGTTGTAAATACTCGATTCACTAACTGTACCATCCCCCCTGTTGAGACATGGCTCTGCCCATGACTCAACAACACTGCATATCTAAACAAATTAGATGGCAAAATCGGTTTCTTTTCCTTGGAGATGTACAGTCCCTTTTCGAGGATTGCTCCTCGTTTTATCCACTTCTGTTTTTCAATATTTGTAGTAAGTGTCTGCATTGTTTTTAACATTTCTAAATCTAAAGTCTCTGAGGGTTGTAATTCCTTACTCAAAAGAAAAGTTCCTGTGGCTGAGGCTGTCTGCTTTGCAGCTATATCAGCCCGTGCATTACCTTTTGAAATTCTGTCCTGTTGTTTCATATGAGCTACGCATTTGCAAATAGCTACATTTTTTGGTAACTGAATTGAGTCTAACAAGTCTAAAATAAGTTGCGCATGATTGATCGGTTTACCAGTAGATGTTATCATTCATCTATTTTTCCACTGTTGTGCAAAAACATGTACAGTAGAAAAAGCACACTGACTGTCAGTATAAATGTTCACTTTCTTACCTTTTGCTAAGGTACATGCCCTTGTTAAGGCAATCAATTCTGCCACTTGCGCAGATAAGTTGTGTGGTAAAGATTTTGCTTCTAAGGTTTCAGTATCAGAAATGACTGCATACCCCACTAGGTTCTGTCCTGTAGGACCCCTCCTGCATGAGCCATCCACATAGCATGTCACCTCAGCATCATAAAGGGAACATCCGTAAGGTCTTGTCTAGGTAATGTCTTTTGCTCAATCTCCCGCAGGCAGCAGTGCGGTTTGCCATCTGCAGGGGTTGGAAGCAAAGTTGATGGATTCAAAATTGCGTATCGTTCAATTGTCATATGAGGTTGGCTCAACAGTATGGTCATACAGGAAAGATGCCTAGCTGGAGAAAGATATGCTACTTTTTCTTGCTGTAAAATAATTGTGACTGCATGAGGCACTCTCAATGTGAGAGGGTGGAATAGCACTACTGAGGCTGAAGCCTGCACTGCCATTGCAGCTGCAAGTACTGTTTGTACACAGTGGGGCAGGGACCACGCCACTGGGTCTAACTGTGATGAATAGTAAGCTATGGGGTGTTGTTTGTCCCCATGTTGCTGTGTCAATACTGATGTCATATAACCTTGCTTACAATCTACAGTTTGAATAAACTGCTTGTGATAGTTTGGTAATCCTAGAACTAAGGATGATGCTATCAGTTGTTTCAGCTTACAGAAAGCTGCTTTTGCTTCAGGTGTCCATTGTAATAAATCCTGTGCTGCCATCGGCTTTTTAAATATTAAATTGGCCAGTGGAGCAGATTCCAAAGCATAGTCCGGTATCCAACTCTGACAAAAATTAGTAGTTCCCAGGAAGGACATCATTTCCTTCTTGGTAGTTGGTCTAGGTGCTTGTAAAATTGCTGTTTTTCTGTCTTCATCTAATATTCTACCTTCTTTGGATATTACATATCCCAAGTACTTAACTTGTTTCCTCCAAAGCTGCAACTTGTCTTTGTTTACTTTGTGACCTTGAGTAGCTAAAAATTGTAATAAAGCTATCGTGTCCTCTTTGCATTCTTGCTGGGTGGGGGGCTGCCAGCAGAATGTCGTCTACATAAAGTAGAATCTGACTACCTTTCGGTGGGATAAATCCCACCAGGTTGCTTGCCATTTCCTGTGCAAATATTGTTGGACTCTCACAATATCCCTGTGGTAATCTTGTATATGTGTACCGCTTTCCCTGAAATGTAAATGCAAACCAATATTGGCTGTCAGGGCGTATCGGTATCGAGAAAAATGCATTACTAATGTCTACCACTGAAAAATATTTTTGCTCTGGCTTTAAATCATTCAGTAAGGTGTGTGGATCTGGCACCATTGGTGCCCTGGGTATAACTGCATTATTTACGGCTTGTAAATCTTGGACCATACGCCATTCCCCGTTTGCTTTCCTGACAGGAAATAAAGGTGTATTACATGGTGAATCAGGGGATTCTATTAAGACACCTTCCTTAAGTAAGGCTGCTATAATAGGTTTGATTCCTACCTCTGCATCCTTTCTCAAGGGATACTGTCTTTTCTGGGGTCTAAATGCTGACTTTGGCATTATGGTAACTGGTCCTGCTGTTCATATAAGTCCTACATCTGATTTCCCTGCTGGCCAGAGAATGTCTGGTATGCTTTGCGAGGCTTTTTCCTCTTCCTCTAATAAGAGTAATACTCAGCTATTCTCACTAGCCTGTGAGTGCACAGCTGGGTGTGTCTGTGTAATCCAATTTAATTTCTGTTTCTGTACTCCTTGTTCGGAGAGCTCTAATTCTGTCTGCTTTTCCCACCTTGTGACTTTTTCACCTAAGTCTGCCCATTTCAAAGTTTTGTTCTTAGTTAAACTAACATGTGGCAGTCGATTAGATTTGTAAAGTGCTAAAAATTCCTGGGGCAATGAACAGCTTGCTATACTGTTCCCCTCTGCATCCCAGTACAAATTTCACAATACTAGCCTGTTTGCATGGTTCTGAAACAATTCCTGTTCATAACCTTTATCAGGTCCTGGTCTATTACAGTAATATAGAGTACAATGCAACAAATGCTGTTTGTCAATATCAAGGGAGGGGGACTTACTGATGGCTACATTCATCAGTTCTTCGGTTACTGCCCCTGGACCAGTCATAACTAAGTCCTGGCTGTACCAATAATATGTTTCACCCTCCGGTCGCACTACAAAAGTATTCATTTGTCGCTGTGCTTCCATACCCTGCATGGTTGGAACTACGGCTATGCCAAATATCTGCATCAAATCTCTACCCAAAAGATTTACTGGGCATTTTGCAAAAACTACAATTTTACTTTTCTGGGTCATTCCTGAAACGGGGTCTGTTATTGTTATATCATGGGAGAGTGGCTCCTGATACAGCTGTCTATTGGCTGCTTTCACTAGTATATAATCTGGTGATTCCATATCTTCCGGTAACTTGGAAGGGTGTATCAGGGTCTGTGAAGCCCCTGAGTCGCACAAAAATTTAACTTCCCTCCCCTCTACCAGAAGCGTCACTTCCGGTTTTGTGTCTGCTAACTAAAGCTCTAAGCTCAAAAGAGCTAGGTCTAAAATTTCATCTTCTTCTATGTCTGTGAATTCATATACATCCTCTACCCCTTGTGTCACATCCTCTACTCCTGCTATCATATTTGCACTTACCTTTCCCTGCTTACTCTCTTCCAATGATTCCTGACTATTATATAGTCATTCCTCATCTTCCTTATTTTCTGTAGTCACCTTCTTGTTTAGCCTGCAATCCCTCGCTAAATGTCCTTTTTTCCCGCACTTAAAACATTCACCCTTTTTCTTTCTTTCCTCGAAATCTTCTAATCATTTGTCAGATTGTTTATTTCCCTGGGTATTTTTCTTACCCTTTTTCCCAGTTTGTACTACAAATACTTCTGACCCATCCTCTGCCGAAAATACTTGAGTTTTCTTTTTCTTTTTACTATTAAAATGTCTTTCTGCATGTCTAGCATATTCAAGTAATTCAAGTACTTGTTCAATGATCTACCATATGCTTCGTAATAAAGCTACTAATGGGAGTTATACTACCCATCAAGAATGCATTCTTTAACTGTTGTTCATATGAGGAATCTTGTGTCTGATTTTCTGGTATCTGCATTCCGCAGTGATTATTAAAACACTCTAACAGTCTAGCATAATATCTATCAACTGTTTCACCTTCCTGTTGAATGCATTGATTAATGCAATTCCAATCAGCCCTAGGCTTCCATTTTTCAGAGATTCGGTCTGTCAGACCTTTCACTCTGCCATCCAGTTCTGCATTAGTATGTGGGAGTGGTCTAAGTTGTGCGTCACAAGGATTCCAGTCGCCACTGATCATGTGCCAATCTGGACCCACAATTTGTCTAACTACTTTTTCTTCTTCCTCTCCATTTAAATGGTAACTTAATCTCATACCCTGTAAGTCTTCCAAAAATTTTCTAAAATTCACTTTTGGGTGGGGAATACCTTCCGTGGTTTTCCGGATATCTTCCGGTGTCCACGGTCTATAAACTAAAAGAGTCGGATCCTGTCCTGCCTGAGGATTCGGTACTTCTATGAGCGGACATATCTCTTCTTCACTCATAGCCTGTGATTTTCTATTTAATTCATTTAATTCAAGCTCCCTCCTCAAATCGCGTGTTCGAGACCTGGTCTCGATAGGATCCCTGACAAACAGTTGTGCTTTTGCAGGTACAGCTGGATATAGCGGAGGTGGATCAGCTCGTCCACTCGCTTCATATTCTGGTAACGGAAGTGGAGGGGGCGAAGGAGGGGCTGTTGCTATTACTAAGTTATTGTCTTCTTTGTCTAAGAACATTGTCTTTGAATTTTTAATTCTCTGATCCCTGCAATTTGCTTCCTCAAGCCACCTATGCGCCTGAGGGACTCCTAATTGTCTCTGCTTTTTTAGTTGACCTTTCGTGTCTATTTTTAACTGTTTTACAAGTTTCATAAGTGCAAGTTTATCTAAATTACCCTCAAATTTATACTTATCAACCCATTTGGTGTAGTACTTAACATTATCAGCACGCTGTAATTGCATATACTTCGCGTCTTCAGTTAGGGGCGTGTCCCGGGAACTTTTTGTGCACTGATTTCCCATTGCTGTCTTAGCTAAGCTGTAAATTGTTACGTAACCCTTTCTATCACGTGGTACCACAAATCTTTACCTTTTCACAGTTTATCTAGAATAACTGCCTACCTATTCTGTTTCCCTGATCTATGACAAAAAAAACAGTAACCCCTTTTCCTGTCCCTGATCTGCATATGCAAATCTACCTGACAAAAAACAGTTTTGTACTTAGTCCCTGATCTTAAAACAGAAATAAGGTAATTCCTCCTTACCTGACCCTCCGTGAGTTGATCCACCGGATCGTTGACTTGTCCTCCAATCCCAGATCAGAAACAGTGGCTGGCCTCTTTCAAACGACAATTCAGTCGGAGGTCTTTCAAAACAGAAGAGCCGATTTGGCCTCTTCTCCATACGGATACATGCCACCGGGCACAATTCTGACCTAGGCCTAGAGCGAGAGATACGTTTCCGGTCCGAAGGACCAATCTGTCAAAGGAAAATTATACTTTAAAAATTATCAAAACATGGTAGGTTCAGGTTAAGGCACTTTAATCTTGCAGCAAGGAGACAAAAATGTGCTAATACAGAGTTTGTCTAACCAGAAACAGGAAATACTTTCATTTTTATACATTCTCAAATTAATCCTGTCCTTTCATGCTGACGTAACAGATTACCACCTTTTCATCATCATCTGCTGACCATCTTTCCCATGAATTTCTGCTGATTTAAACAATTTTTATGTGAAACTTCCTGAGGAAAACAACATGGCCTTGGTTACTCTCAGTTAGATACTTGTTATGTTACATTCGAGATATTATGGCTAAATCAAGCACAATGCTAGCAGTTCATTTCTCTAATAATCCTTTGTCTACTTTATCTCTAAATTACTGCAGCTGCAGAGGTTCCCATCCTCTGGACAAAGCTGTTTGTCTAGAATCATTACATTTACAATATAAGGCATTGTTCATTCATTTACTTCTGACCTAGCAGATAAACACCTGCTTCTCAAGTACATTTCCACAAGGCATAAACAAGAATATTGCTGTGCTAGCAGTTACTAGGTCAGAGGGCAACTTGCAAGTTTCAGAAAGCATACTGCAGTCTTCAAAAAGCATCTTTTTCAGTCTCATATGAAACTCAATTTGTATAAAACACAGTGCATGAAAAATAGAATGAAAAGCATATTCAAATACTTGGTTATTAATTTGGCATTAAGCATACACACATTAATAGATATTTTTCTAACAGAAACCTTTGGTTATAAGATGTGCCACATAGAAGGACTTTCTGACCACAGTGGCAATGTGGCGGTTGAAGGTGAGGTGGCTGTCGACCTGGGTGCCCAGATCTGTTATGGCCCCTTCAGTGTTCAGTGGGCTCCCATCAACATGGTAATTCGTGGGAACTGAGTTTTTTTCCAAAGGGGATGACAACACATTTTTTGGTGTTAAGATTCAGGCCATGGTTTCAACACCAGTGACTGGTCTCAGAGTGGCCTTTTTATAGGATGTCTGCATCACTTGGGGAGGTGTTAATGACTCCTAGCTTGCAGTCATCAGTGAACCTGGTTAGCCAAAGTCCTTCTGTGTTGGCCTGAACTTCTGAGAAGTAGATGCCAAACAGGAGAGGGCCCAGGACCGAGCCCTGTGGGACTCCACTCATGACTACTCGACAGTCTGACTTGGAATCCACAACTTTTACTGTGTGGGTCCTGTTTGTGAGACAATTTGCAACCCACCTAGTGATGTAAGGATTGATGCCTAGTTTGGTGAGTTTATCAATGATAACCGAGTGGGAAATGGTGTCAAAGGCCTTGGCCAGGTCAAAGTAGGCTGTATGCACTGCCTTACCCTCATCCACAGCCTTTGTGACTGCCATGAAGAAGTCAACCAGGTTCAGTGGGCAGGATCTCCCCTTGACAAAGCCAAACTGTGTGGGGTCAAGAGTTTGGAGATTTCCTATACCTTTGTTAAGCAGGTCCATGATGATGCACTCCATAGCTTTGCATACCAGACTCATCAGGCTAATGCAGCGATAGTTGCAAGGGTCTGTAGTTGCTCCCCCTTTATGGATCAGGATGACTGTAGCAGTGCACCATTCATTAGGGACATAGCCTGAGGTAAGGCTGTGATTGAACAGGGCACACAGATGTGGTGCCAGTTCGTTTTGTAGCTCATGTAGGATGCAGCCAGGAATATTATCAGGTCCCATGAACACTGTATTCTTGGCTTTGGACAATGCAGCTTTTACCTGTGCTGTAGAAATGGTGGGTACAAGGCTTTCATCTGGTATTGTGATAGGGTCCTTGGGGGGGGGGTAAAGTTGGCACTGAATCTGTCGGCCAGTATGTTGGCTACATCTGCTGGCTCAGTATAGAAGGTACCATTGTGCAATAACTCAGAGCACATCTGGGTATTGCCTTTGAGGTTTTTTGATATAGCTATAGAAGGCTTTGTGGTTGTCTTTGGTGTCAGCTGCAATTCTGCCTTCATGGCTGGCTTTAGATGATTTGATAAGAGATCTCAGCATTTTGTTGAGACTGAAAAGGGAGGTTTTCCAGTCTTGTGACTTTGTTGTTTTTCTGCAACAGTTTCTTTCTTCTGTTATAGAGTTTATTGATGGCTGGGGACCACCAGATTAGCTTCCTTTTTTTGGAGTAGAGTATCTTAATTCTATTTGGTATGGCAAGGTCCATGCCTTTGTGTACATGTTCGTACAGTGCATTGGTGTATGATTTTGTAGTCATGCAGCTATTTTCCATTGGCAAGGGTGCTGAGAAGTTAGCCACCTGTGTTTTTAGGAGCCCAAAGTCAGCTTTAGAGAGGTTTTTCAGGGTGGTCACCTTAGTGGGGGGGTGTAGGTGAGATTGAGATTTCCATGGTGATCAGTTTGTGGTCAGATTTAACCAGGAAGGAATTGACTATAGGTGTGGAGCAACTGTCTCCCATGTTGGTGATAACCAGGTCGAGGATGTCACTTCCTCTAGTGGGGGTCAGAATAAGCTAGTCCAGGACATTGGAACTGATAAATTCTAGAAAGCACTGGGCCTCTACATTGGCACTAGAATAGTTTTCCCAGCCGATGGAAATGTAGTTGACGTCACCCAGTCGTCACCCAGTATGAGAGTATGGGGTTGGACCTTGACAGATTCCAGGATGCTTAGGAAGTTGGAGTGAGAGTCTAGGGACATGTTTGAGGTTCTGTAGCAGGCTATGACTTGTATTGCTGTCTTACCCAGTGTTAGTGTACCTGAAGTATCTTAGATGCATTATACTGGGCTACCAGTCCAGAAGTGTGCGTATCCTTTAAGAATATGTAGATACCACCACCTTTGGAGCTTCCAGACGTATTCTGGGGCTGAGAGGTATGGAATGAGTTGTAGCCTGGGAGCGCAGGGGTGCTTTCTGCCTCTTTAAACCAGGTCTCCATTACAGCACAGATGTTGACATTCTCCTTTTTGAGGAGAGCTTCGAGCAAGTGCATCCTGAGATTTAGACTTCTAGCATTGAGCAGCATGACCCACAGATTGCATTTGTTTGCAGCTGTTATGGTGGTGTAGCTGTTACATGGCTCAAAGCAGCACAGTACACTAGCAGCACAAGGTTTTAATGACGTCCACGCCTATAGCCCAGTAGCTGCGCAGACAAGGGTTAAAAGTGGAGCTGTCTCAATATATATCAATAACAAGCAAAACTCTTGGGTTGTCAAACAGGATGACATGCTGGAGTTCCTCCACTTGCAGATCACCATAGACAAAATGCCACACCATATCCTAGCCAGCTAATAGTAACCTGCCATGTCCCAAGAAACTCAATATATACTTGAACCTACTGGGGACACTTACTATGCAAAGAGATTCCTGGACTTCTACAAACACCCTCGACCAAACAGTGAATACGCCCAGGGGGACTTCAACATACTGGACCTTGTGCTCACAAATATGGGAGAATGCTGCACCCCCCCCCCAAATATCTTGCCCTCCCTATTAAGCTCTGACCATAAAGCTGTCTCCTTCGAAATCAAAATCAGCTCCGTAATCACATTAAAACTAGTAACAATTGCAATCTAGTCCAAGTCAAACTACCTTTTACTAAGTGATGCTTTGTCAAAATACCATGCCCCGCCAAACTCCAAGAGCATAGCAGCCTATGCAGAATTGCCCTCAAAATTCTATGCAGTCATGTCAATGGCTGCACAGATGTGGCTAAATGTGCCAGAAGCAAGCCCAGGACTAGCTCTGGAAATAAAACATCCTGGTGACATCCCAAATTAAACAGGCTATATAACAAAAGGAAAAAATATAGCAAAAATCAGGAATAATAATTTACATAAAATAAAAACTTTTTCATCAAACTAAACAGGCAATTAAGAGGCTAATTAGGTCAAGCAAATACAGCTCTGAGGCTAAGATAGGCTCCCAGGTGTAAGATAACCATAAGGTTCCACAGCTATGTCAGTAACCTAAATGGCAGCACACAGCAACGTGCAGAACTGGGGGTTAATGCTGCCACATTCACGGAGTCTGGTGACACAGTGAACCTATTAACAGCCTATCTAGATCTCGCTCAGGCTTTTGACACCATCCCCCACTATGGAATTATAGACAAACTCACTAAACTAGGTATAAATCCCTATGTCACAAGATGGGTTGCCAACTGGCTCACTGACAGAACCCACACTGTGAAAGTAGCAGACTCTAAATCCAACTTCAGACCAGTGACACATGGAGTACCACTGGGTTCAGTCCTAGGTCCTCTCCTGTTTGGTATCTACTTCTCTGAAGTACAGGCTAACACAGAAGGTCTTTGGCTAACAAAGTTCGCAGACGACTGCAAACTAGGAGCCATAATCAAAACTCCTAACGATGTGGACATCTTACAAAAGGGCCTCACTGAGACAGATGCCTGGTGTTAAAGCCATGGCCTCAAGCTCAGTGCTAAAAAGTGCATTGTCATCCCTTTTGGTAAAAACTCTGTACCCATGAACTACCACATAGGCGGTAGTCTACTTAACACAGAAAGTGTGATAAGAGACCTTGGGACACAGGTGGACAGTAGTCTCTCCTTTGATAATCACATTGCTACAGTAGTCAGGAAATCTTTCTACGTGGCACACCTCATCACAAAAGGTGTCTCATCTAGGAAAAAAGAGGTCATTGTTCACCTCTACTCATCACTCATTAGACCCATTATAGATTACAACGTCACTTTTGGTATGTACCTCACAAGACATCTACAACAACTGGAAAGGCCACAAAAACACCTCACAAAGAGGATTACCAGCCTCAAACAGATGCCCTACACAGACTTTCTCAAAAATCTTCAGCTTTACTCTGTCACATATCTCCTACTCAGAGACGATCTCTGCCTAACATACAAAGCTATGTCAAACCCAGAGCTGTTGGACATGCTCCACGTAAAGAAATCCCAATCCCTCCAAGCAACATGCTCTAGGGACCTAAACCTTGTCACTACAATAAACAGAACATGCTGGAGGGATAGATTCCCATCTCAGAGACTTCCCATACTCTGGAACAAACTACCTATCTATATCAAACAAAGCTCCTCATTAGCACTCTTCAAGAAAAATCTTGATGATTGGATGGGAGATAGGAAATTCACCCCGGGGATCACTTCTGTGGCTCTGCTTGACAGGGGCACAGGAAAATAATTTTCTTGGGTGGCAAAAGCCAGGGTACCATTTGGCTAGGCTTATATAGGCCCTAGGGCCAATAGCCTAGTACCTACCTATGAACCTACCTATGAAACTATAAGACAAATTCAGTTACAACTTTATCTCCTCTCGCCACCAACTTCCCCCCAAATACCCACAAACATAACCCATCCAATTATAACTAGGGAGCATGTGGGTCTATATCAGAAGACCGAATGAAAAAAATGTTGAACGGCAAAACAGTGAAAAGACTGGACCTCGAAGTGCTGTTTTTGAGATCGCAGTACAGTGAAGATTGGAGTATTTGCCCTTACTTCACTGTAGTGCGATCTCGGAGTTGGAATATATTTGTAGTGGGGGGCACAGCCCCCCACAATAGCAAGTTTGAGGTCCGGTCTTTTCGACATTTTGCCGTTCTACATTTTTTTCATTTGGTCTTCTGATATAGACCCGAGCATGTACTGGCTGCCCTCTCTAAAGTCAATAACATCCCAAGATTACTCCTGAGCAGTTTAAATGACTTATCAGCGCATGTAGTGTCATTATTTAACCATAGTCTTAAAACACGTGTTGTGCCATGTGAATGAAGAACAGATATGCTCACCCACCTTCATAATGGAGGCTCTTCGACAGATCCTGGATACTACAGACCCATTACTCTGACTATTCTCATTTACAAAGCCATGGAAAGAATTACCATGAAAATGATCAACATAGATATAGGAGAAAATCAGACACTAGAGCCATCCCAGTTTGGCTTTGTCAAAGGAAGGTCATGTTTACTGAAACTGGTGAATTTCTTTAAAAAGTTCAGCAAGAAAATAAATGGAGGGAAAACAGTGCATACCATATATGTAGATCTGGCTAAAGCATTTGATACAACGGGTCTATATTAAATTCTTGAAAGCCGACAATGTCGAATCTGACATTGCCGACATGAGAATAGTGAAACTGCAGAACATCGAACAGGTACACAGAAATCTCCGTAAGGGGAGATTTCCATTTACTTCAATGTAGTGCGGTCTCGGAGTTGGTATATTTAAGTAGCGGGCGTGTGGGGGTATTTGCCCCCTTGCTTATACCCTTTAGTTTTTTTTTGTTGTTTTTATTTATTTATTTATTTTTTTATGAACATTCGATATTTTAACAGTTCGATCACTAAAGGTCGACCTTTAGTGATTCGAACTGTTAAATATTTGATGTTCTAATATAGACCCGACACAACAGCCCACTTGTGCATTGTCAACAAACTTATGTAACTAGGTATACATCCCTTTATAGCATGCTGGACAACTAGCTGGCTCACTGATAGGACCTAGTAGATTAGAATCGCTGAGGCCACCACCACAAAGAGGCTGGTTACCAGTGGAGTCCCCCCAGGGCTCTCTGCCAGACTTAATAATCCACTTAATAATCTGGTAAAATAAGAGGTACCACATCATTATAAAGTTTATTTAAAGTACATAAGGGTTATATTATTATGACAGTTACTAAGTAGGGCAGGACCAGCTCGAATGTCACACTGATGAGGAAAGGGATGTGAATTTAACATGTGTACCAATAACACTTTGTTTTACAGCACAATAAACCACTCCCTTGCCTGATAAAAAGTATATATATTTATATATATATATATATATATATATATATATATATATATATATATATATATAGAAAGCTTGTTAGGAAACTATTACTCTATTTTTGTTTTACTTGGATCGCTTGTCCGTGTACTTAATAAAGGATTTTCGACCAGACTGCCTCCCTTGCTTGGATTACTTTCGAATACTTAGTAATTCTGCACAATTATATATTTTTTATTATTTTTTTTTTTTTTTACTTAAGACGAGTTTAAGTTTACTACTTCTACTACTATTGTCTGATCTGATTAATATACAGTGATTAACTAGAAATATATGGACTGAAAATCTTCCACACAGAGAAGTTTTTTACACTGTTTTGTTTTTGGACCCACTATAACTTGTTTAGTGGGTTGTTTTGAGACTTTGGGGATACCACGGAGATTACGTGTTTTTTTTTTTTTTTTTTTTTTTAATATGTCAAAGAAACAAATCAGGATGGATGCGGTGGTGCAGCAGTTAGCATTGACGCCTTACAACACGAAGTTCTCTGGTTCGATCCTTGGTTGGAGTGCCTTCTGTAAGGAGTCTGTATGTCCTCCTTGTGGTCATGTTTGTTTTCTCCGGGTGCTCTATTTTCCTCCCAAAGACTATCACATGCTGTAGGTGGATTGGACACTCTAAATTGGCCCTAGGTGTGTGTGCGTGTGTGTGCCTTATGTGGAAGGCTGAGTGCCGGGCTGGCAACTTGACACCGTAAAACTCCACTGCCAATCATGAGAGGACAGGTGATCCGCTGTGGCGACCCCTAAAAGCCGAAAGCAGAAGTCAAAGAAACATACCAGTACGTTTTACCTCTGATAAACAATTGTGCTTGTTGTGAATTAAAAGAAATGTCAGCTGTGCTTTGAACTGTCCAGTAGCATGCACATAGTGTCTGGTGTACTGACTGAAAGCATAATCATCAGTGTTGCATTTCTAATGCACAGCTCTCAGCTAGAGCGTCTTCTGCGTGGAGACATGCGTGAATGGGCGAACCTTCGTTGAAGGTTGTGCGTCAGGGCTGGCAACTCGGCACGTAAAAATCAACTACCAATCATTAGCGGACCGGAGTTCCGCTGTGGCGACCCCTAACCGGGAAAAGCCGAAAGATAGAACAAAATATAAAAATGAAGTGGAATGTACATCATTAATACGAACAACTAAGAAAAAAAGAGGGAGTCTTCTCTTGAAGACTTGCTTATGGAGATATTCATTGATTATTTCATTGCTGAAGTTGTTGACGTTTCACGATCTCAACACGAGGAATAGTCATGCAGCCCAGAAAATGAAGAAAGCACTCCCCACTGGCCCTTGTTTTCAATTAAGGATTTCCCAATATTATTCTAGCATGTCCAAAGGTCAGTTGTCAATCTCCTCTCCGGTCCAGCTGGTGAATCTGGGAATCTTGAGGCAATGTTATAACTGCCTCATGTACACAGACAACCCTCTCCTCCTCCCACATAACACAAATACTTGCGAGAGATGCAGCTATTTAGCCAAACTGGAGGCTGAGCTCTCTCAACTCAGGACTGGCAAGACCAGACAGGAGGAGAAGGCAACTACACACACCACAAAACCAGCCTCACATAATGCTACCACTCCACTGAATCAAACACATAAACACACAAAGACATACTCGGAGGCTCTGAGTAAAATTTACCTAAACAGCAGAGGCCTCCAAAGCAGACACCCAAACAACTGCTACCTCAAGACACCCCACAAGCAACACATAAACCACAAAAGCAGTGTGCAAAGCAGTCACAGCCCTTAAGGCCAAATACAACACCAAACATACTTGTCATAGGTGACTCCATAGTCAGACACACTGACGTCCCACTCACCAGGCTGAACAAGGAGAGGGTCACAGTAAGCTGCCTATCGGGCTAGAATCCGCCACATAACACAAGCACTGGGTCACTCCACAGCAAGTACAAATATGACACAGTCATTGTCCATGCTGGTGTGAGCGACCTGAGACGCATACCTCCCTGGACTGCATGAAAAGAGACATAGAGGAGCTCTCTGATTATGTAGCCCAGGCAGGTATGACCCTAACCCTGAGCAGTATCCTTCCTTCACCAAGAATGATGCCACAATATAGAGACAAGATGATCAGCTTTAACAATTGGCTTAATGTCTGGTGTCATTCAAAGGGGATCCAGTGTCTGTCTGCCTGGGATGACATGCTTGACAAGCCACGCTGCTTCAAGGGACGGCTTGCACCTGTCACCCCTGGGATTCCGGATATTGGCTAAGGCTCTTGCCACCCCATAGTGCCTTTTTAGGCAAGGCTCAAATTCTAAACCTACCACCCTAGAAAACAAAAATGGGAAGAAATTGAGGGTAATGCTGCTCAATGCCAGAAGTCTAAATCTCAAAATGCACTTTTCGAGGCCCTTCTCAGTATGGAGAACATCGATGTCTGTGCTGTAACTGAAACCTGGTTCAAGGCTCCTGAGAGCACCCGGCACTATTAGGTTTTACCTCATATCATGCGTTCCGGCCCCAAAACCCGGACCACTCCACAAAAGGAGGGTGTATCCATATTCATAAAGGATACTCACACCTCCAGGTTGGTGGCAACGCATGAAGCTTGGAAACCATCCAGGTGCAACTAACAATAGGCAAAACTGCTCTACAAATTGTAGCATGCTACAGGCCACCCTCTCAAACTCAGGAACCCCACACAGCCTTCCTGAAGACACTGGAGGGTATAAATGTATCTCCAAACACCATCATATTAGGTGACTTCAACTACCCGAATATAGACTGGGAACATTACTCAAGCCCTAACTTTCTAGCCCAACGGTTCCTGGAGTTCATAAATTCAAATGCCATGGAACAGCTAGTCACTGTTCCCACGAGGAGAAAATATACTAGATCTCATTGTCACAAACATGGGGACAAAATGCTCCACACCGAAGTATATCCCTCATTGGTGAGATCTGATCATAAACTAATCTCACTGGAAATCCACATCCCGCCCCACCCCAAACAAAAAGACCATAGTGAAGAACTTCTCTAAAGCAAACTTCACACTACTCAAGACTGGTGTGGTATCCTTCAAGGCCCCTGAGTCAGAGGAAACCACAACCCAAGCTGCGGAAGCCCTTACAAATGCCTTCTATGAACACCTCCAGGACTGCATGGATCAGGCAATCCCAAATAAAACCAAGACTCTTTCCACAAAGGGCAAGCGTCCAGTCTGGTGGACCCCAGCCATTAACAAACTTTACAATAAGAGGAGAAAGCTATTACATGATAGAACAAAATCCATAAAAGGAAGTCACCCTGATCATTATTAGTAAAAATTACGAGCACTCATAAAATCAACTAAGGCCAATTTTGAGAGAAAAATTGCCATGGATTCAAAGGACAATCATAAGGCCTTTTTCAGCTATGTTAGGAACCTGGGTGGAAACTCACAGATATGCTCAGAATTAGTCCAAAATGATACAAAAATCACTGAACCCACAGACATTGCCAACATACTGGCAGACAGGTTCAGTGCAAACTTCACCCCTCTCCCCTAAAGGAGAGATAACTATCCCAGCCGAGTGTAGCCTCCCGGACATCTCAAATGCGCAGGTGAAAGCTGCTCTCTCTAAAGCTAAAAACACAGCATCAATGGGACCGGATGGTGTCCCCGGCTGTGTGCTACACGAGCTAAATGAGGAATTAAACCCGCACATAAGGCAGCTGTTTAATCTCAGCCTTACCACAGGATACGTGCCCAAGGAGTGGCGTCGGCAACTGTGGTCCCACTCCACAAAGGTGGCGCCTCTCGGACCCTGGTAATTACCGCCCCATAAGCTTAACAAGTCTAGTCTGCAAAGCTATGGAGAGGATCATAATGGAGCTCATAAACAAAGATATAGGGGACTTGCAGACATTGGACCCGACCCAGTTTGGCTTTGTCAAGGGAAGATCATGCCTTTTGAACTTGGTCGACTTCTTGAAATAGTCACCAAGGCCATTGATGAGGAAAGGCAGTCCATACAGCCTACCTTGACCTTGCAAAGGCTTTCGACACAATACCCCACTTGGGTATTGTAGAAAACCTACCAGCTTAAATGTAAACCCATATGTCACAAGATGGGTTGCAAACTGGCTTAAGGACAGAACCCACAGGGTTAGAGTTGCTGGCGCTGTGTCAGACTCCAAGCCGGTCACAAGTGGTGTCCCACAGGGCTCGGTCCTTGGCCCCCTATTGTTTGGCATCTACTTCTCAGAAGTACAGGCCAACATGGGAGGACTTTGGCTGACAAAGTTTGCAGATGACTGCAAACTGGGCGCCATAGTGGAAAGTGCATCGGACACTGATATCCTTCAGAAGGGACTCACGGAAACAGATAGCTGGTGCCAGAGCCATGGCCTGAAGTTAAACGCCAAAAATGTATAGTCATACCCTTCGGGAAAAACAAGGTAACCCCAAGCTACCATATAGGTGGCAATCCACTAAGCACAGAAGAGGTTATCAGGGACCTGGGGACCCAGGTTGAGAGTGGCCTTTCTTTTGACACTCACATTGCTAAAGTGGTTAGAAAGACCTTCTACATTGCCCACCTGATCATGAAGGGATTCACATCCAGATCTAGTGAGGTCATTGTTCCCTGTACGCTTCACTTATCAGACCAATGATCGAGTACAATGCCCCATTCGGGATGTATCTCACCCGACATCTGCAGCAATTGGAGAGACCCCAAAAGTTCCTCACCAAAAGGATAAAGGGACTCCAAAATCTGTCATATGCTGCCAGATTGAAGAAACTCCAGCTCTATTCAGTCGCATACCGTCTGCTCAGAGGTGACATGTGCCTGACATACAAGGCCATGTCCAACCCGGAATTAATGGACATGCTCCACCTCAAAAATCCAAATCCACCAAAACCACTAGAGCAAGCGACTTAAACCTTAGCACGGATATAAATAGGACGTGCTGGAGGGATAGATTTATCACTCAGAGACTCCCTATGCTGTGGAATAAAATCCCGGTCCATGTGAGGCAGAGCACCTCGCTGACTCTGTTCAAGAGAAATCTAGACCTGTGGATGGGAGATCGTAGGTTTACCCCGGGAATCATCTCTGTGTCACTGCTGGACAGAGGCACAACAAACTAATGGGCACAGTATTTTTTCATATAAGGGGTGGCGTAAGCCACAATAATTTGGGCTAGGCTTATAAATGCCTTAGGGCAGATAGCCTAGTATAAACCTATGAACCTATGAACCTATGTATTCATAAGTGGTTGGTGACGTCACCGTGAAAACGCGTGTTAGGCTGGGCTTGCTACTGAGCGTCGGGGGGGGGGGGGGGTTATCATCCACAAAACCTACAAACAGCAAGTGCGGCTATTGTGCGTCCGGTGGCTACTTATGTAAAACATAGCCAGTTTGGCATAATATTTTCACCTCATAGAGAGATGCTTCTAGATTCCCAGTATTACATACGCAGAACATTGAAATGACAAGTTTTCAAGTTAAATGAAAACGACAATCTGAACAAAAGAATAATCAGGAACACAATACCTTTTTCTCTACGATTATTTCTAACGACTATAAGAACCAAACGAGAAAACATAAATGCAACTCTATTCTTAACTAACAAATTCTTCTCCGCAAACACATGCAGAGAATCCAAAAAATCAAAAGTATAGTTAATGGACATATATGCCAAACAATGCAAACGTGTGTTTATATATATCAGGGCAGCTTTTTGTAATAACATAGAGACTAAGCAAATGTTGTAGTTTTCTCACTATAAAATTCTGTTATAAAGTACAAATAGTTTTTCACTTTCATTTAATAATGCTAACTTAACTAGGCATGCAGCGCCTATGCACTGGGTGCATTGCATTTTGGGTATGTAGATTAAGTATCGCACTGTATCGCACTTCTTGTTCGGAATCTTTCTCTGTAACACCCCGTGACGTCAACAGGGTCCTTTCAGCCGTGGGATTCTAGCCGCGACCCCGCCCCCTTATGTTCTTGCCAGTAACTTTGTTTTCCTCTGGCATCATTTTGATGTTTACAAACAACAAAATATGCAGTGTTTTGATTGTGGGTTACGACATGACTTCTTGACTGCCTTTGTCCATCAAAGCAGGCATCTGACCAGGGTTGCATTTTCTATTTCCCAAAGGATTTCACTAGAGGATAGGTCCTGCAGATTAATATTTCTGCTACAACGTGGTCACAACATGCAGCAGTGTGTATGACAAAAACAGCAATGTGTCACGTTATGTACCGTGGAGATTAAATCCACTTCTGATACAAAAAACATGAAGCATAAGCATGCATGCGTACGTAATTAGTTAGAATCAAGCCAATTCTGAGGGTAAGATAGCCTCCCAGGCAAAAGATAACCAAAAGGCCTTCAACAGCTATGTCAGAAACCTGAAATGCAGCACACCGTAGAATGCTGAACGGGTTAATGGTATTGGTACCACATTCACTGGGCCGTGTAATATAGAATATAGGGAATCTGCTGACTGACCAGGTTCTTCCCTCACCACTGTTTATTTGAATTTCTAAGCACTAATCTCACGATCTATCATCTGTTTGATAAATCCACTGATACACCTCTTCAATCTGTCAACCTCTTGCCACATAAAATCTGGACAAAGTCTAAAACAGTGGGGGTGGGAAAAGACAAACTTAGAAGGTTGTTAGAATAACAGAACTTGTGTTAATATACATTTTCTGAAGGATATGAAGTCTGAAACTCAAATACACACCATTATTTAGTAACTTTAATCTATATCACCCCAACGATTTGTCAAAATAACACAATTTTTATGAAGAACAAGCCAAAAATATGAGGACAAAATCTGGACATTCTGCAAAATATGTACATTTGTGAAGTATGGTTCCAATTTTGGGGTCTTGCCCCCCCCCCTCGCATTATGTCAGGCTTTGTCTAGATTTCTTGCATTAAGATGTTGAGAAGTATGACACACACACACACACACACACACACACACGCACACACACAGCAGCCCACTGCAGAAGTGCTGTTTGAGTCATAAAAATGAAAGGATACTATTAGCTATAATTTGGAACCCCACAATTGGGAGTTGGGTCCCTGAAGGAGAATACAGAGAAATAACTGAAGCTATTCTTCACTTTAGTGAAAGTATTGTGTTGATTGATCACTGGCTGATAAAGTTTGGCTGGTCTAGAGCTTGGACCAAGCACTCATTGGTTCTTTTGAGCTTTTTTAAAGTTGTTTCAAGTTTCAAACTTCTATTACTTAAGCCCTGCCATTCAGATGGTTTCTGCTTATTCACAGAGCTGAATGGAGGAGGAGCACTGACCACAACTCTGATTTGTGATATATAACAATAAGTATCCTGTTTTCTTGCTTTGTTTTACTAGTTATTGCTTATCCTTACCATTTATTGCACTTTTTATTGCCTTTTGCCTACTTTTGACTGTATTTTATTGCTATAAACTAATCATCACTGTTGTACTGCAATTGTCTGCCTTACTGAGCCTGTTAAATCACATTTGTTGCTGCCTCACTATTTGTAAAGCTTTTTAGCTACGTTTCACTGTGTGAAAGATGAAATGAAAACAAGTGAGATGAAACTGTCTCAGCTATGTAAGACAATACGAGTGAAGCAGGACCCGGTCAAGTAAAGCACGATTTATTCCAGCCACAAACAATCACAAGAAAAACGGTTAAGCCCTTTCATCTGTAAATACAGACTTCATCAGAACAACTTTACTGTGTATTACTGACAATTTTAAAAACTTTTTGGTGTTTAAAATCTTTTTTTTAAAAATTGTCAGTAATACACAGTAAAGTTGTTCTGATGAAGTCTGTATTTACAGATGAAAGCGCTCAACCGTTTTTCTTGTGATTGTTTGTGGTTGGAATAAATCGTGCTTTACTTGACCGGGTCCTGCTTCACTCGTATTGTCTTACATAGCTGAGACAGTTTTGTCTCACTTGTTTTCATTACTGTGTGAAAGATATTAACTGAAAATTTTCTCCATTTGTTAAGCATCTGTTTGTTGTTCTGATTTTCCTGCCAAGGAGTGTATCAAATACTGATTTGTTTGCAGTTAAAAGCAATCTGTAGAGTCTCCTTGCTTCCTTTTCTGTTTAAAACTTTCATTAAATTTCTCACTGCTGTTCTTCTGCTGTGATAAACATTTTGGTTGTGTTTTCTGTCTAAAATAATGTAGCTAGTAGCTGTAACATAGTTTCCCACCCTCCCTTCCTTTTGTTGTCTTGTTCTTAAACTTGGTGGTTTTGCAGTTGCCCACCCCAACTGTAAATTTGATCTGGGTCACTCCTCCCAGTCCAGTCTCATTAGCTGTTTCTATCTAATACAGAGAACATTTGGGAAGGCCACCCTTAGTTTCTTAACCTTAATTATCTTCTATTCTTCAAAAAAAAAAAAACATTTTATTCAGCTGCCTTTATAGTATTTGTGTTTCCTTCTCCTACTCTATTACTTCATCTTGCTTTTTCTGCTACTTGTTCTCTAAAGTGTTCAATTGCATATTTTCGGATGCATTTACTACTGCTTGTTTTTAGCCTGCTTAAACTGTAAGTGTTATTCTAAGCCTCTTAGTTCTGGTTTAAGCACTTGGGCTTTAGGCCTACCCCTTAGCTCTCCCTGGCCTCTCTCCCTCAGATTCTGACAACTATGGATGGACAATTTCCTACGGTTTCTCCTGCCAGCCTGGTTGATATCAGCATCCTGAGACAGTGTAGCAACTGCCTCATGTACATGAACAACCATCTACTACTACCACCTAGGGACACAATTTGTGAAAGATGCAGTTAGATTAAGAACCTAGTGTCTATGCTCTCTCCCTCTCAAGCCAGTATATCTGGCACTGAGAAGGTTGTCAACACAATCACTACACCTCAAACACCACCCACAGCTACACAACACACATCGACATATGTAGAGTTTCTCAACAAAAACAAACCCAAGCAAAGGAGACCTCAAAGGCAAAAACTCATGCATAACCCTCCACATCACATACCATGCATAGTCCGCACTCCTGTGTCTCACAACCACTAAGGCCTAACCATAAACCCAACATATTAGTCATAGGAGACTCCATTGTGAGAAACACAGATGTGCCTCTCACCAGGCTGGATAAGGAGAAAGTCATAGTTGTTTGTCAGGTGCCAGAATCTGCCATATCACACACGCACTGAAGTCTCTCAACAACAGGTGCTGTTATGACTCTGTTATAGTCCATGTTGGTGTGAATGAATTGAGACATACCTCTCTGGACTATATGAAGAGAGACATGATTGAGCTCGCTGAATATGTGCCCAGGCAGGTATGTTCCTAGCCTTAAGCAGCATTGTACCATCACCCACAATGATGCCTCAATACAAACAGAAATTGATTGACTTTAACAATTGGCTTAGTTTTAGGTGTCATTCGAGGGGGATCCAGTACATGTCAGCCTGGGAAGATATGATCGACAGACCACAATGCTTTGCTAGAGATCGCCTGCATCTGTCTCACTTGGGCTTCAGGTTTCTGGCAAAGGCCCTTGCCTCCTCCATAGTGCCTTTTTTAGAAAAAGTTATGAGGTCGATACTACCAACATCAACATTTCAACAAAATGCAAATTAAAGGTCATGCTGCTAAACACTAGGCGTCTAAACATGAAACTGCACTAATTGCAAGCATTCTTAACCCTGGAAGATGCTGACATTTATGGAGTCACAGAAACCTGGCTCAAAGCTGTATAGAGCACCCTAGCCTTACTTGGTTTCTCACCCTATCATACATTCAGACCCCAAGCTGTGGGCTGCAAAGACAAAGGAGGTGGAGTTTCAATATATATTAAAGACACACACACCCCCCAGGCTGGTCAAACAGTATGATGCACAGGAGACTCTCCAGGTGCAGTTAACCATTGACAAGATCCCTATTCAAATCATAGCTAGCTACAGGCCCCCAAAAAGTTGACTCAAGATGTCCATTGCACCTATCTGGACCTCTTCGAATCTATCAAGATTCAACCCTTTACCCTGATCCTGGGCGACTTTAACTATCCTACCATAGACTGGAAAAACTACTCATGCCAGAACACAAATGCGCAGAGATTCCTTGATTTTATTTATTTATTTATTGATGTTTGTTAACCGGGTTAGTCCAGCTGAGCCAGGGGTCCATTTTCAGTAGAGACCCAAGGAGAAAATCTCCAGAAAATTAACAATTATTACAAAAGTTACAAAGATATAATCAACAAAGATTTATCAATGCAAATACCTTGGAACAGCTAGTTGATACCCCCACAAGAGGTGATAATATCTTGGACTTGGTATTAACCAACATGAGTAACCGCTGCAGCACCCCTACAGTATCATTCTCCCTGGTAAGATCCAACCATAAAGCAGTCACTTTCAAAGTCACCATCTAGGGTCAAGCAGAAAAACTTCTCCAAAGCTGATTACAACCGCCTGAGGGATGGTATAAACAGCTTCACAGCCCCCTCCCCCTCTGTAGGAACTGGCACCAATGTCTAAATCTACACCAATGTACTATAGCTGCATGGAATCAGGAATACCCGACAGGACAAAATCATCCTCTGCAAGGAAGAGTAAACCTGTCTGGTGGACATCTGCAATAAATAAACTATATAACAAAAGGAAAAAATTGCTGTCCAGGACCAAGGAAGGAGCAGGTGCCTAATTGGAAGCAATCTCTCCTTAGCCTGAACAAGCAAATAAGAGCACTAGTGAAATCATCCAAAGCAAACTTCGAGTCCAAATTGGCCACATCTACTACAGATAATCATAAGGCCTTCTTCACATATGTCCGCAGTCTCAAAGGAAGCACCCAGATCTGTTCAGAACTGGTGGTCAAGGACACCACATACAAAAATGCTGTAGATATAGCCAACCTACTAGCTGACAGATTCAGTGAAAACTTCATCCCTCTGTCCTCCCCAATTAGTAAATCAGGACATTTCCAGTATCTGCCCCCCTCCTCTTAGCTCTAGGGAACAGGTCATCACTGCCCTCTCAAAGGCAAAAAATACAGCCTCCATGGGACTCAATAACATCCCAGGCTGCATCCTACATGAACTCAGGCATGAACTTGCAGCACCATTAGGCACCCTATTCAACCAAAGCCAGAGTACCGGCTTTGTCCCAGCTGAGTGAAGGACAGACACTGTCATCCCTTTACACAAAGGTGGAGCATCCACCGATCTGGGAAATTATAGACCCATTAGCCTAACTAGCCTGATCTGCAAGGTCATGGAATAGATTATCATGGGCCTCATTAACAGGGACATTGGCAACCTCCAAACACTCAACCCCACACAGATTGGCTTTGTCAAGGGGATGCCATGTCTGTTAAATCTGGTCGACGTCTTTGAGACAGTCACCAAAGCCATGGATGAGGTGAAGACGGTGCACACCACTTACCTTGACCTGGCCAAAGACTCTGTCACTATTCCCCACTCAGGCATAATAGATAAACTCTCTCAACTAGGCATCAATCCATATGTTACCAGATGGGTAGCAAACTGGCTCACTGATAGAACCCACCTAATCAAAATAAGGGAACCCACTTCAAGCAGTAGACCCATAATGAGTGGCGCACCCCAGGGATCAGTTTTGGGCCTCTGTTATTCGGGGTATACTTCCCTGCTGCAGGCCAAAACCAGTAGGCTATGGCTGAGCAAGTTTGCAGATGACTGCAAGCTGGGCACAGTCATAAATACCCCAAGCGATGTGGACGTCCTCCAAGAGGGTCTCAGCCAAACAAATGACTGGTGCCAGAAACATGACCTCAAGCTGAATGCCAAAAAATACATCATCATCCCCTTTGGGGAGAGTGATGTCCCCACATATTATCGCATTAATAACAATGTCCTAAGTACAGAAACAGCAGTGAGGGATTTGGGCACCCAGGTTGATAGTAACCTGACTTTTGACCACCATGTTGCTTCCATTGTACGGAAAGCTTTCTACATGGCTCACCTCATAAGCAAGGGTATCTCGTCCAGGGACAAGAAGGTCATAACATCCCTGTATTCTTCCCTTATAAGACCAGTTATTGAGTACAATGCCCCCTTCAGCATGTACCTCGCAAAGCACATGCAGTAGCTGGAGAGATCACAGAGGTTCCTCACCAAGAGAATCCAGGGCCTCAAACATCTAGCCTACAGAGATAGGCTAAAAGCCCTGTCCCTCTACTCAGTTTCATACAGACTCCGCAAAGATGACCTCTGTCTGGCATACAATGCAATCTCAGACTCTGCCTTGATGGGACTGCTGCATATCCGCAAATCAAGCTCCACTTGAGAAACCCACATGCACAACCTCAACCTGGTCTGTGACATCAATAGGATTTGTTGGCGGGACATATTTGTGTCCCAGAGACTCCCCCATCTGTGAAATAGACTCCCTCTCCATGTCAAGCAGAGTATCTCATTAAACCTTTTTAAGTGCAACCGGGATAACTGGATGGGGAACAGAAAATACATCCCTGGGATTCCACCTGTGTCTCTGCTGGACAGGGGCTTTGGGTGCTGATTTGTCTAAACATGAGCTCAACTCTTGGCTAGGCTTATAAGGGCCTCAGGGCCAATAGCCTAGTAACTTTCTATGATCCGATGATCCTATGAAACAAGTACTGAAACAGAAAAAGGGCAAGAAAATGATGAGCTCAACAAAAAATGACAGGAGAGCAGATTCAAGCTTGACTACTAGCTAAACGGCAATGCAATGTCAGCATGCAGACACTAACACCAAGCAAAAACCTGAGTAACTTAAATCAACTATGATGAATAGACAAGTAACGCAGTTGCTTGGCTTAATATAGCATCTTTGATAATGCTAAAATTAAACCGTTTTACCCTTTCTGAACAAATGCCACATCTCACATAACAAGAGTCACTGGAAAACTTGATAAATCATTTATGATGTAAAAAAAAACTTATAATCAAAACATAAAGGAAAATATTGTTATTAAATATGTCACTGCAAAATAGCAGTAGATTTTTTTCTATGTTCTTATTTTTTAGAGAAAAAAGTTTTTCCATTGTAGTAGTTTGTAATTTAAGAAAACAGTATAAAAGTATACTTGTCCTGCACCTCACATCTCCATAGATCAAGTGTTAAAGGCCCTATCCAAGGCAAAGAACACAGCTTCCATGGGACCTGATAGTATCTCAGGCTGTATTCTGCACCATCTCCAGCAAGAACTAGCTTTGTCATTAAGCACCCTATTCAACCACAGCCTGAGTGCAGGCTTCATTCCAGCAGAATAGAGAACTGCTATTGTCATTCCCTTGCACAAAGGTGGTGTCACTACTGACCCTGGAAACTATCACCCCATTAGCTTGACAAGTCTGCTCTGTAAAACTATGGAGTGTATTATTATGGATCTCATAAACAAGTACTTAGGCAATCTCTAAGCACTTGACCCCACCCATTTTGGGTTTGTCAAGGGCAGATCTTGCCTGTTGATCCTGGTTAACTTCTTTGAGACTGTCACCAAGGCCCTGGATGAGGGAAAGTCAGTACATACAGCTTACCTTGACTTGGCCAAGGCCTTTGACACAATTCCCCACTTGGGCATCATCGAAAACTAACACAACTTGGTGTACATCCCTATCTCATCAGGTGGGTGGCCAACTGGCTCACCACTAGTACCAACAAGGTCAAAATAGGCACCTCCAGCTCTGACAGCAGACCTGTCATTAGTGGTGCTCCCCAGGGATCTGCCACAGGACCCCTACTGTTTGACATCTACTTCTCAGAGGTCCAGGCAAAGACAAAAGACGTGGCTGACCAAATTTCTAGATGACTGTTAGTTGGGTGCTGTCATTGACTCCCCAAATAATGTTAACATACTGCAAGAGGGCCTCACAGCAGCAAATGACTGGTGCCAAAGTCATGGCGTTAAGTTAAACGCAAAAAAATGTATTATCATACCATTCGGCAAAAACACAGCCCCTACTGATTACCACATCAACTGCAATCCCCTAAGCACACAACCTGTGGTGAGAGACCTGGGTACACAAGTTGACAACAATCTCACGTTTGACCATCATGTAGCGGCAGTGGTCAGAAAAGCCTTTTACTTGGTTCATCTCATAAATAAAGGGATTGCATCCAGAAAAAATGAAGTTATTACCTCTCTGTACTCCTCCCTCATCAAGCCAATAATTGAATATAATGCCCCATTTGGTATGTACCTCTCTAAACACCTGTTCCAACTGGAAAGGCCACAGAAATACCTCACAAAGAGAATCCATGGTCTCTTACACAAGTCTTATGCAGACATTCTCAAATCACTATCACCTACTTGGTATTGTATAGATTGCTCAGAGGTGATCTGTGTCTCGTCTACAAGACAATATTGGACCCTGCCCTACTGGAGATGCTCCATATCCATAAGTCTAACTCCTCTTGCATTACCCACTTGAAAGGCCTAAATCTAATATGTAACATTAACAAAACCTGCTGGAAGAGACAGGTTTGTCTCTCAGAGGCTGCCCCGTCTCTGGAATAGACTTCTCATACATGTCAAACAGAATACCTCACTGACCCTCTTGAAGTGTAGTCTTGATGAGTGGATGGAAAACCACAAATTTGTCCCTGGGATTCCACCTGTGTCCCTCACTGACAGGGGCAACAGGTGCAGACTGAGGTTTCTTTTTGGGGATAAACTCTTGGCTTGGCTTGTAAGGGTCCCAGGGCTATTAGCCTAGTAACCGTCTATGATCCTATAAAAGTTTTTGAGAGAATACATCTTTGTGTCACATTGTATTACGGGGTCTATATTATTTTTTCGACAGCTTAGATTGTCGAATGCTCAGTGATTGATACCTAAGCGTCAAAGTTTCAAAATCCTGAACAGCCATATACGCAAATTCTTTTCTTGGGAAAGAATTCCCTTGGCCATTATTGGGGATTTACCCTTACCCCAATGTAGAGTGATCTCGGATTTGGTATATTTAGTTAGGGGTGTATGTGGGGCACAGCCCCCCACATCAGGGGGGGGTGTGGGCCAAAGCCCCCCACTATATTTAGGCTGAAAAGTTAATTGTATTTCCAGACAGCCTAGCAAATTCTTTCCTGAGGAACGAATTCACATATATGGCCGTTTGCAATTTTGAAACTTTGACACTTAGGTGTCGATCATTAAGCATTCGACAACCTAAGCTGTCGAAGAAATAATATAGACCCGTATTATGGGTATGCAAAGTGGTAATCAATCCCACTCTGTAGTCAACAATTTCAATGTCAGCTAAAATTCAGCATTTTACAAAGGATGCAGAAAATAAATAAAGAAATCCTAAGTTTATTAGAATTAACCCCACTCTCCCCTTTACCATATAAACTGGGTGAAATATCACCATAGACTGTCTGATTAAATTGATTTTGAAGTAGAAAGCAAATTTTTTTTTAGAGTTTATTGCTAGTGTTAAGGTCCTTCAGCACTCACAGGGCTACAGCCTGCCCCACATATCTGAGAGTGAGATAGAGAAATAAAAAGGGCATCTTATTCCTGATAGCGAGAAATCTCAATATTCAAGTTACCAGGTTTGTATGTGAAACATACATCTCTCTCACCTGTCCCTGATTTTCAGGGCTGTCCTTTATTTAGGCTCAGATTTTAGCTCTGTCCCTCTTAATCCCTCCTAAAATTGGTGACTTTTGGATAAAGGATTATTTCTTACACTTAATAAACAATATTAATTACTAGAGTTATAGACTTATTTTACTTTACAACATACATATTAATTTACATTCTCTTATTCTGTCAATATCTTGAATTAATAGCAATAATGTTTTTAAATGTGTCTGTCATTGTCCCTGATTATTTCTAAATTTGCTTCTGAGTCTGCTGAAATTTTAAAGTTTATATTTTCCACACTATTACTCATTGAAAGGATTTGTGACACATTTGTTGTTACGATTTAATAATTAGCCATGCTAAATAATAATGAATTATTTCTGAATCATATGAATTCACCATTACAGCTTTTTTTTTTTTTTTTTGCTGCAATTGTGAAGTAGCAGACCTTCTCAGTTGAAGCTGTTAGCAAATGGTTCACATTTTGCCCATTTGTACCATATTACAAGAGACGCTGTTCCACATATTGTGATGGCGGGACTACAGCTATGCTGCCAATCCTGCCAAAGGAAATCTGAACCCCCTTTTAAACATATTTGCTAGTCAGATCCTACAGTAAGCTGCTTTAGTTAGACTGTGACTATATAAAATGTTGCACAATGTACTGAAATGTACTGAAACCTCCACATAAATAAATACAACAGGACAGTGTCACAGCAGTGACCATGCCTCTCTACCTCTTAGCATAAGAAATCTGGACAAAGCCTATGATAATGGGGAAACAAAGGTCCCAAAATAGGGACAGATTTTAAATATTGCTCTTACAGACTTAGAGAGATGTTAAAATAAGATTTGTGTTAGCATGTGTTTTCGGAAGGATATGAAGTCTGAAACTCAAATGTATGTTTTTATTTAGGGACCACAGTCCTCAATGATTTGCCAGAACACAGCATTTCTTATGAGGAACAGACCACCAATATGAGGCAGAAATCGGCACATTCCGTGAAAATGTGGCCAGTTAAGAGAAGCGGCAGTGAGCTCTGCTGCCTTAGATAACGCTTAATTCTGTAGGTCAGTTTCCTGCCGCTGTTTCTTCTGTGTAGAATCTGCATGCCTTCCCTGTGTCCAGATTTGATGTTTGTCAGATGTCTTCACCTCGCAAAGTCATACAGTAGGTGAACTGGTAATCTTTTAAATTACCATTAGTGTCTGTGCCATTAATACCTTTCAGCATGCAGACATTGAAAATGGGTACATACACTCCTGAAAAGCAAATACAGCCAGACAAAATTAAAACTGACTCTTCCCATTTCCATAGATTCAAATCTATTGCTCAGAAACACAACTCAAAAAAATGACAGTAACCCAACAGAACACAAAAATAAAAACATGCTATCAAATACATGGTGTGAAATATGAAGACATTAATCAATGACATTGAAAAGCATACATCACAAAGTCATCTATTTGTGCATTAGAAAGAGGAAAAAGTTATATCTGGGTTCTCTTTCTTTAAATTATTGGTATCGCTAATATGTTAGTTATGTTGTCTGGTTTCCTGTGCACTAAGCATCTTCAGGGAGGGCAGGATTCAGAAAGTCATGTGAATGGGAAATTATATTAGGACTATAACTCCGAAAGGATATACCTGTTTGGACCAGATTCTGAAACACGGCAGTAGTGAGAGAACATGGTGACCAACGTACCACTCCTGTCATTCCAAATGACAATATCTAATTCATCCGCAGGATGACATCATATGGGGGAAGAATCTACCTGATTCAGTATCTTACAGTGCTGAGGTATTGAAATGAATAGGGATCCCTACATCAAGACAAAACAGTGCATATAAGAAACATTCTGTGTTAATGAATCACATTATCTTACCTGAGAATAGTGTCAAACCTGTGAAAGTTCTTGGGCAGCACAGTGGTTGAGTGTTACCGCACAACAAGATTCCCTGGTTTGGAGTCTGCATGTCCTCCCTACCTGCGTTCATGTGGGTTTCCTCCAGGTGCTCCAGTTTCCTCCCACATTCCAAAGACATGTGTCTGGAATGAATGAATGAATGAATAAATGAATGAATGAATAAATAAACAAATAAATATTCTCCAGCAGAGTATCTCCATTTGTATGACAGAACTGGTCCTGCTTGCAGTACCACTTTCATCATAAAGATGGAGCTGTAGGGCCATGAGTCCATTCTTGCCACAGTTCTATCTGCAGGGTGCAATGGGAAATGTAGGCATGGCAGCCAGCATGGTCATCACACTTACACTCACCATGTACAGCAAGAGGCTGAAGGGATGGCAATATGGGGCCACTAACTTACCAAGAAATGCAATCTTCATTTGAAGATAAACTAATATGAGACAACTTCTGAGATTTCAGTGGATAGCTTGCGCTAATAGACATGCAAGGCAGCCTGCCTTGACTACTGGCAGCACAGCTCTACCTTTATGTGGAACTAGGTATTGTGGGCAGTCTATGTTTCTCACCCAGTGCTGTCTCTAGTTCCTACTTCCACATACAGTTGAATGTTTTGCCAATCATTGAAGCATATTCTTTTCAAAGGGCTTCTCCACTGATTCAGCTTCATCCATTGGTGAGGCTCATCAATGAAAAATGCTCAATTAGTTCACGTTCGCCCTTTTGGAAGGAGTAGGGCTCTCCCAGTCTCCATTATCACACATTGGATGAAGCCTAGCAGAATCCTGTGCTTTGGAATCAAATATGGAATAGCAAACTCAGCTGGCTATGCTTCTCTGTTCTGAAGGATTTTTGAAATTTGGGCCAATGTGTGATAGATATTATATAATATAAAATATTTTCCCCAAAGCAATTATGAAATAAGAAAAGTCTGCTATGATGCAAAAAGAAAAATATGCTTTCTATTAATACAAGGTTTGAAATAAATGTTTCTTTCTAAAAAGCAGAAATGCAAGGCTTAGTTAAAAATAGATACAGAAAGTATGACGTCCTCAGCGACAGCTATCTGAGACAGGCAACTGCTAGAAACATGCTTATTTAATATATGTGGTTTAAAATTGGTTCACGAAAAGAACATGTCGAGTTTAGCTTGTTTGTGAAGACGTGTGTAGGCCACTATCTCAGTTTTACACTGACTGTATAAGCAGTACTGCACAAGGGTCTGAAATAGAGCTACAGGAAGAAATAATATTTCATTCCATCTTGACAATACTCTTTTAGGGGGGGGGGAACAGATATTAGTGTATTAGAAATACTGGTAAACTGGATTAAACCTGACAGGATAAGATATTTTACAAGTTGTTAATAGCTAACATAATGGTTATTATTGTATTGTTTAGTATTACATTGTATTTACAACCTTTTAAACTGTAAAGCTATACAAGAGATGGTTTAAAAATCAAGAGATGGCTTAAAATTGCTTTATTACAGCTATAGAAGAGAGAGTAAAGATATGTAAAACATTGAACAAGAATGGTCACTATTTTAATATGTTTTTGGCAAAACAACGTTGGTATAAAAAAGCATGAATGTTTCTAATTGCTGAGTATGTAGTTTAAAATAACAGGACGTATGCCTTTGGTGCCAATTCCACTAGATATTTCTAAAGAGACATAAACATTTTCCAAGATTTTACTTAATATTAATGTTATTACATTTGTAAGATTAGACTAAATGTACTTTATAGTCTTTGTATGTACAAATGCAGAAGAATTCAGTACAAATGAAATTAATGTCTAGTAATGAACATGTGTAAAAAAACATGTTTAAAAAAAAACATGTCCAGGGTACCTACTAGATTGAAATGCATAAATAGCAAACAGTCTGTGTAAATACGTACTGTACAGGATACATTGTAATAAGTTCAAATGTAATTTGTCAAGTTGTAATATCACTGGTTTTACCCCAGTTAGAAAAAAATATATTAAAATATTGTATTCATACAGCTAATGGACTAATATGTACACAGCATTCTTTAGTGTATAAATCATGTTTTTTAAAAATCCTCAAGTATTAAATACACTGAAATAATTACATTCAAATATCTACTTTATGTTCACTTCACTGTCAACCAAGGTGTTAATGGACAGTTCAGAGACATGACCACAATGTGATGGTTAAAATGACATTGAAACTGTATATTTTCAGCAGTGTATAAATGCTTGCAGTAGCACATAGTTCGTGCCTCTTATAGTTAATTCAACAGTTGCAAAGAGTTAATGGAACAGTTCTAAGTCATACATTAAATTTTGTAATTGCAAAAGAATAAATTAATCAAGTTAAAAAATAAAATGAAAGCAGACACAGCCCATAATTAATGAAATATTTTCACAGAATGGTCTGCAAAAGAAAAAGTTGTTAAATACATTCAGTTTTGGTTGTAATACTTCTATATTATTGTATTAACTGTGTAAAATTGCATTTTGACTTGCATCAAAAGAAGACTAAAGGTTTTGTTTCTTAATGGGTTTTCTATATAATGTGATCAAAATACATATCAGTATAAAGTGTTTTGAGTACATTAAAATAAAAAGAGGGAATTGTAAGATTATGCTCAACAGGGTTTTAAGGTTGAAAGTAATTCTGTCACAAATATGTAACATAAATAAGGTATAAAATAAAGCTTGCTTAAATGCAGAAACAGAGTTTAGTAATATGTGATCAGCATCCATACTAAATGACTGTGACTTGGAAAATAAGGACTCTGCTAAATGGACATTTTTTCCTTAAAAACAGGATGTATGCAAGAGTAAAAATGAAAAATCTGCTTTTAAAGAATGTTGACAATGTGTTTCCTTTCTGCATATAAAAGACTGCATATAAAACAACATGTTTCCTTAAAAAAACATGTTTTTCTGCATTTGGCACAAGAACAGATGTTCTTATACAAAGTTGCAAATAGAATACTAAAGACAAAAACATGATGTTCACACTGTCAGAAAAGCTGAAAGATAATATCATTAAGTCAGCAGTTTGCGTCAGCATCTGCAACAATTAGTATTGTTTCTACAGGATGAGCAATTCTCCAAAATAGAATACCAAGAGGAAATGTATATGTATGTGCATGGCTAAAATTGTATATAAATATTTGTATTAATCCAGTTATTTTAGGGGTATTGGTAGGGACACATTTGTCCCGAGGTAAATGTTATATCTCTTACATCATCTGTACTATATGAGAAGTAAAGTGGAACAGTACTTTAAGCTGCAACGTTAGTCCATCTGGTTTATTATAAAAAGTTATTTGTTACTGGTCTAAGTTGATGCTGCAAAGTATATTTTCTCATCAGTGTATATTCTGCAAGTTTCTGTATGCAACAGACTGTGAATGCAAACATAACCAGACTTTGATTTCAGCAGAATCCAGCCAGCAAGACTGAGTGTCTTAAGAAGACTTCAAATCCATCACAGTAAGCAGCACCATATATATTTTTAATGTGGTTGTGGGCTTAGGTATAATCTGATACAGTAAAATGGCATCCTGTTATGACTGACTGAAACATACAGAGAGACATTTCATATTTTTAACAGAGACTTTTTAGCGAGTCTTCAGATGAGAAATGAAAGAAATAAAATGCAGACACTTCAACTGACGTAAAGATGACAATCAGTCATGCAAACCACAAGGACACTAGAAAATAACATCTGCTGCTATGCAAAGTATGCATAAAACTGGACATTGCTTGCTTTTCTGGAGAGATGGATTGATCAAGTGTGCATTGATCCTAGGCAGGGCACAGTTCGTGAGAAGCAAATACTTTTTTCTAGCTATGTTATAATAGAATTGAAATAACTCAGACAGTGTAACTGTTTGGATGTATTAGACTATAACGGAAACAGCAGTACGTTGTGAGTCTGGTTACTCTGCCATTAGAAATAATTTAACAGTGGCAAGGCAGCTTGACTGTGACCTTTTATATCCATTACCAACAGTTATTGTTCATTTGGCACCATAAGTTCTACATGAGTTCAACAGGTCAACAGTGCCAGTGCTTGTGGATTCTGAGATAACATTGTTTTATCTATCCAACAACGTTCCACCACCAATTCGTCTGTTGAAGGACAACTGGTTATTCGAAGTGACTTCAGCCTGATCATCTGTCATGTACAGAAAATATGGTAAATTCATCACAGTTATAACATGGATGCCATTAGACACCTAACTTTAAAATGCCCACATTCTGTACAGATATATTTGCATGATACACCAGACAAGGTCTGGTCTTGTTTACAGGCATAGTTTAAATCTTTTCTGTCAGACATTAAATGTAAATCTGGAATTTTTAAAGTTCAAAAATTACATAACAGTTGTGTTTGTAAATAGATAAATGTCTATAATCCATACATGACAAAATATACAGCAATTCAAAAAGACTGTTTTTATGTGGAAGTAAATTTCCAAAATTATGTCTATCTTGTTGCAAGAGCCTAGTATGTAAGCTATACAATAAAATATATTCTGTTCTGACAAACAATCTGTTTAATTCCAGCATTGTTAGTTCTTCACATACACAACAGTTAAATGTACCTTCTGCAGTCATGCCTTTGTGAGATATAATGCAAACTGTTGAACATTTTCTTTAACATCTTAAGGCTTTACCTAAATCTCATACAGTACACATGTATGACAATTATTGTCAGGGATGGAATAGACTACAGGAAAATGGTATTTATAGGAGAAATCTTGCAAATGCACAGGAAGAAAATTCTGACATAGTACATTGTACTATTAACCTTTTAAAAAAAGTTTTCACAGCTTTTCATAATTTGCCTAGGGACAGTAGTAAGGGACAGGAATGCCATCTAGAGGCAGAGACTCAACATAACATTTGGACTTTACAGAATAAAATTTCTGGTTTAAAACAAGAATTGGATACAGCCCAACAAGATTTACTAAGGGACACACCACAGAGGTTAATCTGACAAGACAATTAGAGAAAGCCCAATAAGGGGCACAGAATACAGCAATTGACATTGGAGAGGGTTCAGCAGAAATGACCACTATTTCTCCTGCTGATATTTATCAGCAGTCTCATTTGTTGTAGACTCTACCTCAGTGGCAAGACCAAAAAGAATTTTTTTTCAAATGCCCACATTGGTTCATACTAGGTTATTGGCCCTAGGACCTATACAAGCCTAGCCATAACAATTCCCTGACTATTTCTTCCCTGGACTCCTATCTAGCAGAGATAAGCCTAGCCATAACAATTCCCTGACTATTTCTTCCCTGGACTCCTGTCTAGCAGAGATAATGGTTCCACTGGGGATAGAACCCAGGGCCTTGTGCATGTGAAGAAGATGTGATAACCACTACACCACAGAACCTGCTCACCAAGTGTAATAGTTGGTATACATTTAAATCAGACCCCATAGAAAAGTGTGGACTGTTTTGAGGCAATGGTATAAACAAGCAAGTAGTGCTTTTAAAGGTAACACAGCTTTATTTGGTACAGTAAACGTGATAAAATTGATCTATGTAAACAGTTTCAGTGTTATGATCAGTATTTGCAAACATACAGAACTTTGATTAAATGTATAAATTGTGGTGACAAATATCCTCATTTATGTTTTACTTGTCACAAGACTACTAGACATGTAATAATTTAAAAAAAATTAAAAAACTGTCTGAAAATGATTAGACAGACAGTCTGAATAAGATGACACAAAAAACAAAAGGTGCTTTGGTCAGGCACGATGGTATGTTAAAACAATTTCATCAGACAGTTAATGACATTCTTCAAAATGCAGATGCAGCTTTAAAATCAGTTTCTGCCAGCCAGTCAGATACAGACTCATAGATTAAAGATCTCAGAGTCCACCTGGAGCAAGAAAAGCCAGAGTGCTAGACAGTTTAGAAGAAAAAGCAGTATTACAGATACACATCGGAAATGTACAAAAACAACTTGTAGACTATAAAAAGCAGCTTCGTGATTTAAAGTCTGAAGATAGAATTAAGCCTGAAGATGTCACCGTTGTTACAGGTACAACAATCTCGTCTACTGCAGACAATTCTCCAGTGGAATGACAAAAGAAATTTTTTTCAATATGCTGGCATTTGAAAAATGGTTGACATACACTGTGAGGTCTACTTGGAATTATACTTTATGTAGATTTTTTTTTTTTTGCATTTATTCCCAAATGTTCAAAGTCATATATAGAAGCAGTAAAATATATTTTACAACATTTTGAACCTGTCAAATGTATAGTGACAGTGCCTATGTGGTAAATTCTTTACTCTTACACATGGCAGTTTGGGTCAGAAGGGGATTTGTCGTCAGTGTTGACAAACCCCTAAAACATGCTCCAGTACTACAGCAGTTATGGGCATTGATTTTCCAGAATGATTTACAGGGAAAGTTTAGTATTGTCAAAATCAAAGCACATGAAAATGTAATACAGCAAAGGCTGGAGGAAATGCAAAGCAAACAGCTGAAACAGGCGAGTGGCTAGACTCACATGACTATTTTAAACATACAGACAACGTAATGTCAGTTGAAAACACTATACCTGTAGAAATACAGGATTTGGCAACCCTTCAAAAACAGAAAGGGATCCCTGAAGAATTGGACAGGTGCATGCGGGAAGGGGATGCCAAACAGGCAATTTTTGTCTATCCAATGCCAGATGGGAAAAATACAATATCTCCCGGGGAATCTAGCTAAACAGCTGGTCAAATATAATAACAAGATTTTGAGACACATAGGTACAGAAAAGTTATGGAGTATAGTGAAAGAGAAGATGTGGAATCCATGTCTAAAAAAGCTGTGTAAGACAGTTTTAGAGGGATGCTTGGTTTGTCTACAAACTTATGCAAATATAAAGAAACCTCAATTGCATAGAGTACCAGTTGCAGATGGGCCATGGTACGCTATCCAGGTAGACTATGCAGAGTCCCTCCCAGCTGCAAAAGGGGGCTACCGATATCTGTTAGTAGTGGTTGACATGTTTTTGAAGTGGGTAGAATTAATTCCCACCAAAAGTATGACAGCTAAAACCACAGCAGAGGCATTATGGAAAAGCATTTTTGTTCACTGGGGATGGCCTTGGGTCATAGAAATGGATAATGGACCCCAGTTTACAAGCCAAATAATGTTGCATTTGTGCAAGTTGTTGGGGATTCAGCACAGGTCTCATGTTCCCTATCATCCATAATCCAACAGAACTGTTGAAAGGATGAACTGGGCAATCAAAAAAAAGTTAAAAAAGGCATGTTAGGAAAAAGACAAGGATTGGGTGAAATATTTGCCAGATATTCTATTAGGTGTTAGGTCTGCACCTAACAGTAAAACAGGAATTTCACCTTTTCAGGTGATGTCAAGGAGGAAAATGCCCCTCGCACTTCCTTGTGACCCAAAAATGGTGGATAATCGACCATTACTGACAACAGCAGAACATCAAAAATGGTCGAAAGATATACAGGGGGTATGTGACACTATAGCCAGAGAACAGGCTTACCATCTGTGGAAGGGCATGACAGCACTTCCCAAGGGAAATGAAGCTACAGTATGGAAATGAGGCCCTTATAAAAAACTTCCAAAAAGGGGGACCTTGGGATAATAACTGGCAGGGTCCCTATGAGGTGACAGGACAAATAGGACTGTTAGTATACAGAAGTACAGAAGGTAAACAAGTAAAAAATGAATCATAAGAAACAGGGGATATCCAAGCAAAAGTAGCACATCATGTTGGTTCATAGAGATCAGTGTAAGTTAATAACAATCAAAGAGGGTCAGGAAAGTAACAGTCTGTTAACAGTCTTAGGAAAGTAACAGTCTTTTACATTTGTTTCTAAAGGCTGATATACCCATTTGGAAAAAAATCTAGAAAAAATGGAGAAAAGTAAACCTGACACATGGAAATGCAAGCTTTGGGGGTGCATGTTAATACTCATATGCATTTTGATACTATTGTATATATTGTTTATAATAGCAATGTAAGGACACAATAAGGCAATCCAAAAAATAAATGTAAATACAAAAATAAAAATGAAAATAAAAAAGTTACAAAGAAAAAATGGGGAGAGGTACTCAATTATAATAGATCATGAGAACAGGGACATCATGACTGGATACCTGATTTTAATACATTTTTGGCCATGCAAAATTTGTTTGCAAAGGTACATAACAAGTCAAATTGTTGGGTTTGTAGCCACATTCCTTACAGAGGGAAATACCACTACATGCAGTCCCTGTAGGCATTACAGATACAAGTTTTATGTTTAAAGGGTCTTATAAAAATAGAGTTGTAAGACAATCGACGATAAAAGAACATTTACAGTTGATGGAAACAGAAAGAGGGATGCTCTGTTTTCAAACGAAAGGGGCAGTCGGGGTTACTATTAGTAATTGTAACTATTCCATTACTTTACACCAACTCTGGTCACGTGACAAGCTTGAGTATCATGGAGGAGCTGATAAAATAACAACAGTATGGGAGACAACACATAATACTTCTTTTAAGAAAGGGATAAAAGACTTCTTAAAAAAGGCATGTTAGGACACAGCTAATTCAACGGACCAAGAGAATGTTACAGTTCTGGCAGATGGGTCTTTTTCATATCTGGAAAGAATGCTTACAAATGGCTACTGATAGGTTGGCAGGGATCCTGTTACATAGGGTATGAAGTTCCAGTGATGAGAATTACTCACACATTACCAGAGGACATGGTAAGAAATCACTGGAAATAGAGGGAGGTTCATGAGGAAAGATTTAAAACAGCTGCACATGGGAAATGGTGTTATTTCTGGAGCTGGAATCTTTCACTGGTATGGTGCCACTAAGGCAACATGGAAATTATGGAAAGTTACAAAGCTAATAAAAGTTTTAGCAAATGCAATTTATGGCGCTATCTCAGATATTTAGAACTCAACTATCTCCCTTTTTTTGCATTAACAATGTTCATATGTCTGTTATGTACCTGGAGCTTTTCTCCCCGGGCCTCTGCTGAAAATGGACATGTATCCAGTCGGACTCTCCCGGTTAACAAATGTAAAATAAATAAATAAAAATAAATAACAGGAGATGTGTTAAAATTTGTGTTAATAAAACTGTTAAACAAGTAACTGTTGTTAACAATGAAGAAAGGGTATTAAGTACAGAGGATCACATTTTCCTGTAGATTGCATTTTTTTCTTTGGCTTAATTAAAAAAGGGGGAATTGATAGATAGTATATAGAATACATTATTTTTCCCCAAAGCAATTATAAAATATGAAATGTCTGCTATGATGCAAAAAGAAAAATATGCTTTTTATTAATACAAGGTTTGAAATAAAATTTTCTTTCTAAACAGCAGAAATGCAAGGCTTAGATAAAAATAAATACAGAAAGTATGATGTCCTTAGTAACAGCTATCTCAGACAGTCATCTTCTAGAAACATGCTTGGTTTAATATATGTGGTTTAAAATTGGTTCACGAAAAGAAGAAGAACGTGTCTAGTTTGTGAAGACATGGTTGTGGGCTTAGGCTTAATCTGATACAGTAAAATGGCATCCTGTTATGACTGACTGAAACAAACACGGAGATATATGTTATTTTTTACAGGGACTTTTTGGTGAGTCTTCAGATGCAGAAATGAAAGAAATAAAATACGGACACTTCAACTGACGTCAAGATGACAATCTGTCATACAAACCACAAGGACACTAGGAAATAACATCTGCTGCTATCAAAAAAGAATATATAAGCTGAACATTGTTTGTCTTTGATACAGCTGTCTTGATCAAGTGTGCATTGATCCTGGGCATGACACAGTGTGTGAGAAGCAATGACGTTTTTCTAGCTATGTTATAATAAAATTGAAATAACTCAGACAGTGTAACTGTTTAGACATATTAAACTATAATGGAAACAGCAGTATGTTGTACGTCTGGTTACTCTGCCATTACAAATATTTTAACAATGTGAATATGTAAACTAAGCTAGAAAATAATTATGTACATACAAACTAAATACAGTTGAGTGGTCTGGTTTCATGTATGAGTGAGTACTGTACAACCTATGATAGTGTGATGCCTTAGCTAGGATCAGGTTCTCTGCATTATACTCTCTCAGTGCTCTGCTACTCTAGTAGTCAAAATCCATCTCTGTCCCTGGAATGATGTCATACACGAGGACAGAGCAGCCATTTAAACTTGATAACAGGTTGTGATGCCTTAGCTAGAATCAGGTTCTCTGCATCATTGTCTCTCAGTGTGGTGCTACTCTAGTAGTTAAAATCCATCTCTGTCCAGGGAATGATGTCATACATGAGGACAGAGCAGCCATTTAAACTCGATAACATGTTGCGATGCCTTAGCTAGGATCAGGTTCTCTGCATTATACTCTCTCAGTGCGGTGCTACTCTAGTAGTTAAAATCCATCTCTGTCCCTGGAATGACGTCATACACAAGGACAGAGCAGTCATTTAAACTCAATAACATGTTGTTATGCCTTAGCTAGGATCAGGTTCTCTGCATTACACTCACTCAGTGCAGTGCTACTCTAGTAGTTAAAATACATCTCTGTCCCTGGAATGATGTCATACACGAGGACAAGGCAGCCATTTAAACTCGATAACATGTTGTGAAGCCTTAGCTAGGATTAGGCTCTCTGCATTATACTCTCTCAGTGATGTGCTAATCTAGTAGTTAAAATACATCTCTGTCCCTGGAATGATGTCATACACGAGGACAGAGCAGCCATTTAAACTCGATAACATGTTGTGATGCCTTAGGTAGGATCAGGTTCTCTGCATTATACTCTCTCAGTGCGGTGCTACTCTATAAGTTAAAATCCATCTCTGTCCCTGGAATGATGTGATACACGAGGACAGAGCAGCCATTTAAACTTGATAACATGTTGTGATGCCTTAGCTAGGATCAGGCTGTCTGCATTATACTCTCTCAGTAATGTGCTAATCTAGTAGTTAAAATACATCTCTGTCCCTGGAATGATGTCATACACAAGGACAGAGCAACCATTTAAACTCGATAACATGTTGTGATACCTTAGCTAGGATGAGGTTCTCTGCATTATACTCTCTCAGTGCGGTGTTATTCTAGTAGGTAAATGCATCTCTGTCCCTGGAATGATGTCATACAGGAGGACAGAGCAGCCATTTAAACTCGATAACATGTTGTAATGCCTTAGCTAGGATCAGGTTCTCTGCATTATACTCTCTTAGTGCTGCACTACTCTAGTGGTTAAACCGCATCTCTGTCCCTTGGAATGATGTCATACACGAGGACAGAGCAGCCATTTAAACTCGATTACATGTTGAGATGCCTTAAATAGGATCAGGTTCTCTACATTATACTCTCTCAATGAGGTGCTACTCTAGTAGTTAAAATACATCTCTGTCCCGGGAATGATGTCGTACACGAGAACAGAGCAGCCATTTAAACTCGATAACATGTTGTGACGCCTTAGCTAGGATCAGGTTCTCTGCATTATACTCTCTCAGTGCGGTGCTAATCTAGTAGTTAAAATCCATCTCTGTCCCTGGAATGATGTCATACACGAGGACAGAGCAGCCATTTAAACTCGATAACATGTTGTGATGCCTAAGCTAGGATCAGGTTCTCTGCATTATCCTCTCAGTGCGGTGCTACTCTAGTAGTTACAATCCATCTCTATCCCTGGAATGATGTCATACATGAGGACAGAGCAGCCATTTAAACTCAATAACATATTGTCATGCTGTAGCTAGGATCAGGTTCTCAGCATTATACTCTGTCAGTGCTGTACTAATCTAGTAGTTAAAATCCATCTCTGTCCCTGGAATAATGTCATACAAGAGGACAGAGCAGCCATTTAAACTCGATAACATGTTGTGATGCCTTAGCTCGGATCAGGTTCTCTGCATTATACTCTCTCAGTGCGGTGCTACTCTAGTAGTTAAAATGCATCTCTGTCCCGGGAATGATGTCATACACAAGGACAGAGCAGACATTTAAACTCGATAATGTCTTGTGATGCCTTAGCTAGGATCAGGTTCTCTGCATTATATCTCTGAATGCGGTGCTACTCTAGCAGGTAAAATCCATCTCTGTCCCTGGAATGATGCCATACATGAGGACAGAGCAGCCTTTTAAACTCAATAACATGTTGTCATGCCTTAGCTAGGATCAGGTTCTCTGCATTATACTCTCTCAGTGCTCTGCTACTCTAGTAGTCAAAATCCATCTCTGTCCCTGGAATGATGTCATACACGAGGACAGAGCAGCCATTTAAACTTGATAACAGGTTGTGATGCCTTAGCTAGGATCAGGTTCTCTGCATCATTGTCTCTCAGTGTGGTGCTACTCTAGTAGTTAAAATCCATCTCTGTCCATGGAATGATGTCATACATGAGGACAGAGCAGCCATTTAAACTCGATAACATGTTGCGATGCCTTAGCTAGGATCAGGTTCTCTGCATTATACTCTCTCAGTGCGGTGCTACTCTAGTAGTTAAAATCCATCTCTGTCCCTGGAATGACGTCATACACAAGGACAGAGCAGTCATTTAAACTCAATAACATGTTGTGATGCCTTAGCTAGGATCAGGTTCTCTGCATTACACTCACTCAGTGCGGTGCTACTCTAGTAGTTAAAATCCATCTCTGTCCCTGGAATGATATCATACACGAGGACAAGGCAGCCATTTAAACTCGATAAAATGTTGTGAAGCCTTAGCTAGGATTAGGCTCTCTGCATTATACTCTCTCAGTGATGTGCTAATCTAGTAGTTAAAATACATCTCTGTCCCTGGAATGATGTCATACACGAGGACAGAGCAGCCATTTAAACTCGATAACATGTTGTGATGCCTTAGGTAGGATCAGGTTCTCTGCATTATACTCTCTCAGTGCGGTGCTACTCTATAAGTTAAAATCCATCTCTGTCCCTGGAATGATGTGATACACGAGGACAGAGCAGCCATTTAAACTTGATAACATGTTGTGATGCCTTAGCTAGGATCAGGTTCTCTGCATTATACTCTCTCAGTGATGTGCTAATCTAGTAGTTAAAATACATCTCTGTCCCTGGAATGATGTCATACACAAGGACAGAGCAACCATTTAAACTCGATAACATGTTGTGATACCTTAGCTAGGATGAGGTTCTCTGCATTATACTCTCTCAGTGCGGTGCTATTCTAGTAGGTAAATGCATCTCTGTCCCTGGAATGATGTCATACAGGAGGACAGAGCAGCCATTTAAACTCGATAACATGTTGTAATGCCTTAGCTAGGATCAGGTTCTCTGCATTATATTCTCTTAGTGCTGTACTACTCTAGTAGTTAAACCGCATCTCTGTCCCTTGGAATGATGTCATACACGAGGACAGAGCAGCCATTTAAACTAGATTACATGTTGAGATACCTTAGACAGGATCAGGTTCTCTACATTATACTCTCTCAGTGAGGTGCTACTCTAGTACTTAAAATCCATCTCTGTCCCGGGAATGATGTCGTACACGAGAACAGAGCAGCCATTTAAACTCGATAGCATGTTGTGACGCCTTAGCTAGGATCAGGTTCTCTGCATTATACTCTCTCAGTGCGGTGCTAATCTAGTAGTTAAAATCCATCTCTGTCCCTGGAATGATGTCATACATGAGGACAGAGCAGCCATTTAAACTCGATAACATGTTGTGATGCCTTAGCTAGAATCAGGTTCTCTGCATTATACTCTCTCAGTGCGGTGCTACTCTAGTAGTTAAAATCCATCTCTGTCCCTGGAATGATGTCATACACGAGGACAGAGCAGCCATTTAAACTCGATAACATGTTGTGAGGCCTAAGCTAGGATCAGGTTCTCTGCATTATCCTCTCAGAGCGGTGCTACTCTAGTAGTTACAATCCATCTCTGTCCCTGGAATGATGTCATACATGAGGACAGAGCAGCCATTTAAACTCAATAACATATTGTCATGCTGTAGCTAGGATCAGGTTCTCAGCATTATACTCTGTCAGTGCTGTACTAATCTAGTAGTTAAAATCCATCTCTGTCCCTGGAATGATGTCATACATGAGGACAGAGCAGCCATTTAAACTCGATAACATGTTGTGATGCCTTAGCTCGGATCAGGTTCTCTGCATTATACTCTCTCAGTGCGGTGCTACTCTAGTAGTTAAAATGCATCTCTGTCCCGGGAATGATGTCATACACAAGGACAGAGCAGACATTTAAACTCGATAATGTCTTGTGATGCCTTACCTAGGATCAGGTTCTCTGCATTATATCTCTGAATGCGGTGCTACTCTAGTAGTTAAAATCCATCTCTGTCCCTGGAATGATGCCATACATGAGGACAGAGCAGCATTTTAAACTCGATAACATGTTGTCATGCCTTAGCTAGGATCAGGTTCTCTGCATTATACTCTCTCAGTGCTCTGCTACTCTAGTAGTCAAAATCCATCTCTGTCCCTGGAATGATGTCATACACGAGGACAGAGCAGCCATTTAAACTTGATAACAGGTTGAGATGCCTTAGCTAGGATCAGGTTCTCTGCATCATTGTCTCTCAGTGTGGTGCTACTCTAGTAGTTAAAATCCATCTCTGTCCATGGAATGATGTCATACACGAGGACAGAGCAGCCATTTAAACTTGATAACATGTTGCGATGCCTTAGCTAGGATCAGATTCTCTGCATTATACTCTCCCAGTGCGGTGCTACTCTAGTAGTTAAAATCCATCGCTGTCCCTGGAATGATGTCATACACGAGGACAAGGCAGCCATTTAAACTCGATAACATGTTGTGAAGCCTTAGCTAGGATTAGGCTCTCTGCATTATACTCTCTCAGTGATGTGCTAATCTAGTAGTTAAAATACATCTCTGTCCCTGGAATGATGTCATACACGAGGACAGAGCAGCCATTTAAACTCGATAACATGTTGTGATGCCTTAGGTATGATCAGGTTCTCTGCATTAAACTCTCTCAGTGCGGTGCTACTCTATAAGTTAAAATCCATCTCTGTCCCTGGAATTATGTGATACACGAGGACAGAGCAGCCATTTAAACTTGATAACATGTTGTGATGCCTTAGCTAGGATCAGGCTCTCTGCATTATACTCTCTCAGTGATGTGCTAATCTAGTAGTTAAAATACATCTCTGTCCCTGGAATGATGTCATACACAAGGACAGAGCAACCATTTAAACTCGATAACATGTTGTGATACCTTAGCTAGGATGAGGTTCTCTGCATTATACTCTCTCAGTGAGGTGCTATTCTAGTAGGTAAATGCATCTCTGTCCCTGGAATGATGTCATACAGGAGGACAGAGCAGCCATTTAAACTCGATAACATGTTGTGACGCCTTAGCTAGGATCAGATTCTCTGCATTATACTCTCTCAGTGCGGTGCTAATCTAGTAGTTAAAATCCATCTCTGTCCCTGGAATGATGTCATACATGAGGACAGAGCAGCCATTTAAACTCGATAACATGTTGTGATGCCTTAGCTAGGATCAGGTTCTCTGCATTATACTCTCTCAGTGTGGTGCTACTCTAGTAGTTAAAATCCATCTCTGTCCCTGGAATTATGTCATACACGAGGACAGAGCAGCCATTTAAACTCGATAACATGTTGTGATGCCTAAGCTAGGATCAGGTTCTCTGCATTATCCTCTCAGTGCGGTGCTACTCTAGTAGTTACAATCCATCTCTGTCACTGGAATGATGTCATACATGAGGACAGAGCAGCCATTTAAACTGAATAACATATTGTCATTCTGTAGCTAGGATCAGGTTCTCAGCATTATACTCTGTCAGTGCTGTACTAATCTAGTAGTTAAAATCCATCTCTGTCCCTGGAATGATGTCATACATGAGGACAGAGCAGCCATTTAAACTCGATAACATGTTGTGATGCCTTAGCTCGGATTTGGTTCTCTGCATTATACTCTCTCAGTGCGGTGCTACTCTAGTAGTTAAAATGCATCTCTGTCCCGGGAATGATGTCATACACAAGGACAGAGCAGACATTTAAACTCGATAATGTCTTGTGATGCCTTAGCTAGGATCAGGTTCTCTGCATTATATCTCTGAATGCGGTGCTACTCTAGTAGTTAAAATCTATCTCTGTCCCTGGAATGATGCCATACATGAGGACAGAGCAGCCTTTTAAACTCAATAACATGTTGTCATGCCTTAGCTAGGATCAGGTTCTCTGCATTATACTCTCTCTGTGCTGTGCTACTCTAGCAGTTAAAATCCATATCTGTTCCTGGAATGATGTCATACACGAGGACAGAGCAGCCATTTAAACTTGATAACATGTTGTGATGCCTTAGCTAGGATCAGGTTCTCTGCATTATACTCTTTCAGTGCTCTGCTACTCTAGTAGTTAAAATCCATCTCTGTCAATGGAATGATGTCATGCACGAGGACAGAGCAGCCATTTAAACTAGATAACATGTTGTGATGCCTTAGCTAGGATCAGGTTCTCTGCATTATACTCTCTCAGTACGCTGCTACTCTAGTAGTTAAAATCCATCTCTGTCCCTGGAATGATGTCATACATGAGGACAGAGCAGCCATTTAAACTCGATAATATGTTGTGATGCCTTAGCTAGGAGCAGGTTCTCTGCATTATACTCTGTCAGTGCTGTGCTACTCTAGTAGTTAAAATCCATCTCTGTCACTGGAATGATGTCATGCATGAGGACAGAGCAGCCATTTAAACCCGATAACATTGCGATGCCTTAGCTTGGTTCAGCTTATCTGCATTATACTCTCTCAGTGCGGTGCCACTCTAGTAGGAAAATCCATCTCTGTCCCTGGAATAATGTCATACACGAGGACAGAGCAGCCATTTAAACTTGATAACATGTTGTAATGCCTTAGTGAGGATCAGGTTCTCTGCATTATAATCTCTCAGTGCGGTGCTACTCTAGTAGTTAAAATCCATCTCTGTCCCTGGAATGATGACATACATGAGGACAGAGCAGCCATTTAAACTCGATAACATGTTTTGATGCCTTAGCTTGGATCAGGTTCTCTGCATTATACTCTCTCTGTGCTGTGCTACTCTAGTAGTTAAAATCCATCTCTGTCCCTTGAATGATGTCATACACGAGGACAGAGCAGCCATTTAAACTCTATAACATGTTGTGATGCCGTAGCTAGGATCAGGTTCTCTGCATTATATTCTCTCAGTGCAGTGCTACTCTAGTAGTTAAAATCCATCTCTGTCCCTGGAATGATGTCATACATGAGGACATAGCAGCCATTTAAACCCGATAACGTTGTGATGCCTTAGCTTGGTTCAGCTTCTCTGCATTATACTCTCTCAGTGCGGTGCCACTCTAGTAGGAAAATCCATCTCTGTCCCTGGAATAATGTCATACACGAGGACAGAGCAGCCATTTAAACTTGATAACATGTTGTAATGCCTTAGTGAGGATCAGGTTCTCTGCATTATACTCTCTCAGTGCGATGCTACTCTAGTAGTTAAAATCCATCTCTGTCCCTGGAATGATGACATACACGAGGACAGGGAAGCCATTTAAAATCGATAACATGTTGTGATGCTTTAGCTATGATCAGGTTCTCTGTATTATACTCTCTCAGTGCGGTGCTAATCTAGTAGTTAAAATCCATCTCTGTCCCTGGAATGATGTCATACATGAGGACAGAGCAGCCATTGAAACTCGATAACATGTTGTGATGGCTTAGCTCAGATCAGGTTCTCTGCATTATACTCTCTCAGTGTGGTGCTACTCTAGTAGTTAAAATCCATCTCTGTACCTGGAATGATGTCATACACGAGGGCAGAGCAGCCATTTAAACTCGATAACATGTTGTGATGCCTTAGCTAGGACCAGGTTCTCTGCATTATACTCTGTCAGTGCTGTGCTATTCTAGTAGTTAAAATCCATCTCTGTCCCTGTAATGATGTCATACATGAGGACAGAGCAGCCATTTAAACTTGATAACATGTTGTAATGCCTTAGCTAGGATCTGGTTCTCTGCATTATACTCGGTCAGTGCTGTGCTACTCTAGTAGTTAAAAATCCATCTCTGTCCCTGGAATGATGTCATACACGAGGACAGAGCATCCATTTAAACTCAACAACATGTGATGCCTTAGTGAGGATCAGGTTCTCTGCATTATACTCTCTCTGTGCTGTGCTACTCTAGTAGTTAAAAATCCATCTCTGTCCCTGGAATGATGTCATACACGAGGACAGAGCAGCCATTTAAACTCGATAACATGTTGTGATGCCTTAGCTAGGATCAGGTTATCTGCATTATACTCTCTCAGTGCGGTGCTACTCTAGTAGTTAAAATCCATCTCTGTCCCTGGAATGATGTCATACACAAGGACAGAGCAGCCATTTAAACTCGATAATATGTTGTGATGCCTTAGCTTGGATCAGGTTCTCTGCATTATACTCTCTCTGTGCTGTGTTAGTCTAGTAGGTAAAATCCATCTCTGTTCCTGTAATGATGTCATACATGAGGACAGAGCAGCCATTTAAACTCGATAACATGTTGTGATGCCTTAGCTAGGATCAAGTTCTCTGCATTATACTCTCTCAGTGCGGTGCTGCGCTTGTGGTTAAAATCCATCTCTGTTCCTGTAATGATGTCATACATGAGGACAGAGCAGCCATTTAAACTCGATAACATGTTGTGATGCCTTAGCTAGGATCAAGTTCTCTGCATTATACTCTCTCAGTGCGGTGCTGCGCTTGTGGTTAAAATCCATCTCTGTCCCTGGAATGATGTCATACACAAGGACAGAGCAGCCTTTTAAACTCAATAACATGTTGTCATG
>NC_056744.1:302637728-302680804 GCF_019279795.1 Protopterus annectens
AGCTCGGATAGATACTTGCTGTTTTATTTGAGGGATTAGTTCCTCTTGGAGTTCATGTAGGACACAACCTGGGATGCCATCTGGTCCCATGAAAGCAGTGTTTTTTGCTTTGGAGAGGGCAGCCTTCACCTGAGCATCAGAGATGTTTGGGAGGCAGCCCTCTGCCGGGATAGATACTTGCTCTTTTGAGGGGGAGGGGGTAGAGAAGTTTGCACTGAACCTGTCTGCCAGGATATTGGCGATGTCTGTGTGTTCAGTGTATTTTTTGTCATTTAGAATCAACTCAGAACAAGTCTGGGAGTTGCATCCCAGGTTCCTAACATAACTGAAAAAAGCCTTATGATTGTCTTTGGTGTCCTGTGCAATTTTTCTCTCGAAGCTGGCCTTGGAGGATTTTATGAGGGATCGTAATTTTTTGCTAATACTGATCAGAGATGCCTTCCCTATTAGGGATTTTGCAATAAGGCTTTAAAATCAATTGGTTTCTAAACCAATCATATCAATTCATTCTTTTTCTTTATTAGAATATCCAATAATCTTTCTTTGCACTACTAAGTAGCCAATAGCTATGATTTAAAATTGGCGCCAAAAATATGCTAATATACTATGTTGGCCCATCCTACTTCAGTTATATGCTAATATGCAGTTCTCTACCTGTTTTATTACTGGCTATAAGTGCTGAATGTATCATTCCAATAGATTTAGTTTTACATGCCTTCCCTGTTTCCACTTTGCTGCCATCCAGTGGCCAAAGTGTGATACTAGCTTTTTAAAGATTTTTCAAAAGCATTTGTTTCCATTACTTTATTATTTCTTGGCTTCCCTATATCCATTTTGCTGCCATTCAGTGGCCAAAGTGTAATACTAGCTTTTTAAAGATTTTTCAAAAGCATTTGTTTCCATTATTTTTATTTTTCCTTTGTTTGTCAAATATAAACTTACTATAATTAACTTTCACTAACAGGTCACCTTTCTGGAATTTTTATATATAATCTTCTTTTGCAGTTATCTACTTCATCAGATATACAAAGCAATTATTACCTATAACTACCAATCTATTGAAATATTACTGACACGACCAAAAGCATGGTCACTGTGTCAACCCTGCTTCTGTCAGCACAAAAATGCATGAAATGCACATTACAATTTTGTATCCTTCTACTACATATTAAATAGAGAGTCCATTATTCACTAAACAATCTCTAGGTATATAAATATATGGAATGACGTCCCTATTCACTACCTTAATAGAAAACAATGTCCAAATATACCTGTTGTAAGACTAGTCTTTCAATAGATTGGTAGTTATAGGCAAGAATTGTTTTGTATATCTGATGAAGTAGATAACTGCAAAAGAAGATTATATATAAAAATTCCAGAAAGGTGACCTGTTAGTTAAAGTTAATTATAGTAAGTTTATATTTGACAAACAAATAAAAATAAAAATAATGGAAACAAATGCTTTTGAAAAAACTTTAAAAAGCTAGTATTACACTTTGGCCACTGGATGGCAGCAAAGTGGAAACAGGGAAGCCAAGAAATAATAAACTAATGGAAACAAATGCTTTTGAAAAATCTTTAAAAAGCTAATATCATACTTTGGCCACTGGATGGCAGCAAAATGGAAACAGGGAAGCCATGTAAAACTAAATTTATTGGAATGATACATTCGGCCCTTATAGCCAGTAAAAAAACAGGTAGAGAACTGCATATTAGCATATAGCTGAAGTAGGATGGGCCAACATAGTATATTAGCATATTTTGGTGCCAATTTTAAATCATAGCTATTGGCTACTTAGTAGTGCAAAGAAAGATTATTGGATATACTAATAAAGAATAAGAATGAATTGATATGATTGGTTTAGAAGTCAATTGATTTTTAAACCTTATTGGATAGCTTGCTACCAAAAGATAACGATCTGAAGAAGGCTAAATAGCCGAAAGCGCTTATTGTTTTATCACTACGGAATTTTAATGTTGTTTTTACTTTTTTTCATTAAATTTGTTTGCTGTTTGACACAGGACTTTAACGTGGTGTATTCTTGCTGTTGTGGAATACTAGAGGTCTTCTTCTAGGTTTCAGGAACATGTTAGAAATATTAAGCAGGCTAAGGTGGAGAATCCTGTTGCTCAATATTTTTACAACATTGTGATTCTGACCCTAGGGATTTAAAAGCCACTATTTTAGAAAAAGTGTGTTTACAATTTAATTTAGAGAATGCTTGTAAGAGAAAACATTTGTATAAAGAATCTATATTTATTTTAAAATTTGATACTTTATGTCCTTCAGGTCTTAATGTGGATATTAATTAGAGAGTTCTTATTTGATTAATCAATATTGTTTTAATTGATTAATTGATAATTTGGATGTGTATATATAATTCATAGGTTCATAGGTTCATACTAGGCTATCTGCCCTAGGGCATTTATAAGCCTAGCCAGAGTGTGTTTGGCTTTCGCCACCCATTTTAAATTAATTTTGCTATGCCCTTTTTCGAGGTTAGTATACTGTGCCTCTGTCTAACAGTGACACAGAAGTGATACCCGGGGTAAACCTACGATCTCCCATCCACTCATCAAGATTCCTCTTGAAGAGAGTCATTGAGGGACTCTGTCTAACCTGGACTGGGATTTCATTTCAGAGTGAAGGGAGCCTCTGGGTTATGAATCTGTCCCTCCAGCATGTCCTATTTATTTCAGTGCTGAGGCTCAAGTCTCTCGAGCACGTATCTTGATGGGATTTGGATTTTCTGAGGTGCAGCATGTTCATTAATTCCGGGTTGGACATGGCTTTATATGTTAGGCACAGATCGCCTCTGAGCAGGCGGTATGCCACTGAGTAGAGCTGGAGTTTCTTTAACCGGGCAGCATATGGCATCTGTTTGAGCCCTTTGATCCTCTTGGTGAGGTACTTTTGGGGTCTTTCCAGTTGCTGCAGGTGTCTGGTAAGGTACATCCCAAAAGGGGCATTGTACTCAATTATGGGCCTGATGAGGGATGAGTAAAGAGGCATGATGACCTCCCCTGATCTAGATGTGAATCCTTTCATGATTAGGTGGGCTATATAAAATGTTTTTCTAACCACTTTGGCCACGTGGTTGTCAAATGAGAGATTGCTATCAACCTGGGTCCCCAGGTCCCTAATTACTGCTTCTGTACTTAATGGATTACCACCTATGTGGTAATTTGTGGGCACTTTGTTTTTGCCAAAGGGGATGACTATTCACTTTTTGGCATTTAGCTTGAGGCCATGGCTCTGGCACCAGTTGTCTGTTTCTATGAGGCCCTTTTGGAGGATGCTTGTGTCAGCTGGAGAGTCGATTATGGCGCCCAGTTTGCAGTCATCTGCGAACTTGGTCAGCCACAGTCCTTCCGTGTTGGCCTGTACCTTCTAGAAATATATACCAAACAAGAGAGGTCCCAGGACTGAGCCTTGTGGGAAGCCATTTGTAACTGGTTTGGAGTCTGACATGGCTCCAGCAATTCTAACCATGTGGGTTCTGTCCTTGAGCCAGTTTTCAACCCATCTAGTGACATAGGGGTTTATATTTAGGCTGGTGAGCTTATCTATAATGCCTGAGTGGGGTATTCTATCGAAGGCTTTTGCGAGGTCCAGGTAGGCTGTGTGGACCACCTTCCCCTCGTCAATGGCCTTGGTGACTGTTTCAAAGAAATTGACCAGGTTTAAGAGGCAGGATCTGCCCTTATCAAAGCCAAACTGGGTAGGATCCAGTGTCTGTAGGTCCCCAATATCTTTATTTATGAGGTCGTTGATGATCCTTTCCATAGCTTTGCAGACCAAGCTAGTCAGGCTTATGGGGCAATAGTTTCCAGGATCCATTGAGACACGACCTTTGTGGAGAGGGATCACTGTTGCTGTACGCCACTCTTTGGGTACATATCCTGTAGTAAGGCTGAGACTGAACAGTAGTTTTATGTTTGGGTTTAGCTCTTCTTGGAGTTCATGTAGGACGCAGCCCGGGACACTGTCTGGTCCCATTGATGCTGTGTATTTTGCTTTGGAGAGGGCGGCTCTTACCTGAGCATCTGAGATGTCAGGGGGGTCAGCACTCTACTGGGATAGATATTTGCCCTTTTGGTGGGGAGGGAGGAGAAGTTTGCGCTGAACCTGTCAGCTAGGGTGTTGGCAATGTCTGTGGGTTCAATGTATTTTTTGTCATTTTGGACTAATTCTGAGCATATCTGGGAATTCCCACTCAGGTTCCTAACATAACTGAAGAAAGCCTTGTGATTATCCTTAGTGTCCTGTGCAATTTTTCTCTCGAAGCTGGCCTTAGACGATTTTATGAGTGCCCATAGTTTTTTGCTAATACTGATCAGAGATGCCTTCCCTTTTTGGGATTTTGCTCTATCATGTAGTAGCTTCCTCCTTCTATTGTATAGTTTGTTTATGGCTGTGGTCCACCAGACAGGACGTCTGCCTTTGGAGGATTGGGTCTTGGTTTTATTTGGGATTGCATGATCCATGCATTCCTGAAGGTGTTTATAGAATGCATTTATAAAGGATTCTGTGGTCTGGGCCGTATTTTCCACAGGCCTGGGGGCTTTGAAGGATTCCACCTCGGTTTTGAGGAGTGTGAAATTTGCTTTAGAGAAGTTTTTCACTGTGGTTTTCTGGGCAGGGGGTGGGGTCGGGATGAGAATATCCAGTGAGATTAGTTTATGGTCTGATCTTACCAGTGAGGGATACACTTCTGGTCTGGAGCATAGAGTCCCCATGTTGGTGATGATCTGGTCCAGTATGTTTTCCCCTCCTGTGGGAGTAGTAACAAGTTGTTCCATAGCATTTGAGTTTATAAATTCTAGGAACCTTTGGGCTAGGGTGTTGGAGCTAGAGTAATGCTCCCAGTCTATGTTTGGGTAGTTGAAGTCGCCCAATATAATGGTGTTTGGAGAGACCTTCATATTTTCCAGTGTTCTCAGGAAGGCCGAGTGGGGTTCCTGGGTTTGGGAGGGTGGTCTGTAGCAGGCTATAAACTGGAAGGCAGTTTTACCCACTGTTAGTTGCACATGGAAAGTCTCTGATCCTTCGTGCTGTGCCACCAACCTGGAGGTGTGGGTATCTTTGATGAATATTGATTCTCCCCCTCCTTTTGTGGTTCGGTCCAAGTTTTGGGGCCAAAAAGCATGGTATGAGGTATAACCTGGTAGTGCTGGGGTGCTCTCGGGAGCCTTGAACTAGGTTTCTGTTACTGCACAGATATCGATGTTCTCCATGCTAAGGAGAGTTTCGAGTGTGTGCATCTTGAGGTTTAGACTTCTGGCGTTGAGTAGCATTACTCTTAGTTTCTTATCCCTTGTGATACCTATGGAGGTGGGTTTGTTTTTTGAGCCTTGCCTAAAAAAGGCACTATGGGGGTAGCAAGAGCCTTTGCCAATATCCGAAAGCCCAGGAGTGACAGGTGCAAGCCATCCCTAGCGAAGCATCGTGGCTTGTCGAGCATGTCATCCCAGGCTGACAGGCATTGGATCCCCTTTGAATGACATCAATACTTAAGCCAATTGTTGAAATTGATCATCTTGTCTTCATATTGTGGCATCATTCTTGGTGAGAGTAAGATGCTACTCAAGGTCATGGTCATACCGGCCTGGGCTACATGCTCAAGAGAGCTCCTCTATGTCTCTTTTCATGTAGTCCAGGGAGGTACGTCTCAGGTCATTCACACCAGCATGGACAATAACTGAGTCATATTTGTACTTGCCTTGGAGTGACCTAAGTGCTTGTGTTATGTGGTGGATCCTAGCACCTGACAGGCAGCTCACCCTGACCTTCTCCTTGTTCAGCTGGTGAGTGGGACGTCAGTGTGCCTGACGATAGTCACCTATTACAAGTGTATCAGGTGTGTTGTTTAGCCTTAAGGGCTGTGACTGTTCGGCACACTGGCTTTGTGAGCTATGTGTTGCATGTGTTTTGTTTTGGAGTAGCGGTTGCTTGGGTGTCTGCTTTGGAGGTCTCTGCTGCTTAGGCAGATTTTTATTTAGAGCCTCTGAGTATGTTTTTGTGTGTTTGTGTGTTTGGTTTGCTGTCGTGGTCGGTCTATGTGAGACTGGAATTGTAGTGAGTGTGGTTTCCTTCTCCTCCTGACTGGTTACACCAGTACTGAGTTGAGAGAGCTTAGCCTCCAGTTTGGCTATATGGTTGCATCTCTCACATGTGTTGGAATTTGTTGGAGGAGGAGAGGGTTGTCTGTGTACATGAGGCAGTTGTAACATTGCCTCAAGATTCCCAGATTCACCAGCTGGACCGGAGAGGAGATTGACAACTGAACTTTGGACATGCTAGAATAGTATTGGGAATTCCTTTATAATTGGAAAAAAGGGCCAATGGGGAACAAGGTACTCAAGGGGAGTTTGTGAGGGTGTAGTGCTTTTAATTTTTTAGTGCTGACATATAATTGCTTTAGTGAGCAAGTGCCAGGTAACTTAAATGCAATGTGTTACAGGTAACTTAAATGCAAAAACGACAAACAGTAACTTTCTTTCAAGTGAAACAAGGAAATAAGTACAGTAAGCAATGCAGATATCACTAGGGATCCACAGTAGGGTTGTTATTTATGTATTCTAGTACTCCTTGAAGGTTGTGATAAGCTGAGGTGCAAGAGTATTATACATTTTGTTATAATAAATATTAGTGTTTTTATTTTTGTATATGTTGATTTATTTCAATGGTGCCTGCCTAGTGGTATTGAACCAAGGTCATTGTTGCTTTAAAAACTTCTACATTGCAGTCATTTGTGCTGTGCATACCTGTCACTAGACAATATCTTTTGCAAGCATTACAACTTGAACTGTGATTCCTCAAGTCATACACTGTTTTACTCCGTTATACTTTGGTGACTTGACATCTAGGCCTTGACTTCTTGGCAGATTTCTGTTTTCTACCTCCCTGCATATTTCTATTTCTTGGGAATCTTCCTAACCACTGACTCAAAAAGGATAGTCCTTATGTTACCAACAAAAGAAATGCTCTCATCATCTCAATTGCACTATGAAGGTCATTCCTCACTGGGCAGTAATACTCTCCTGTCTTCACCTCACCAAATCTGGATAGCATCTCCATACAGCAGCTATTTCTGAAGTACATAGAAATGTCAAATCATTATTATTTCTCCTGATTTGCATAAACTATGTCCACTTATTGGCAGGAGTAAACTTGGTGAGGTAAGGTTTTAGGTTTGTAGTACTAGCGTGTTGAATGATGGCATAATATGTATCTCAGAAAGCATGCAAGCCTACCTTCAGGAAAAGTACCCAAACTGAGTAGAAAGAGGAACACTCCCAGTCATAGACAAACTTACTTTGTAGAGGAAATATATGATCAGAAACATCAATGTTACTTTTCCTTCCTTATAACTGAGTGTAAGTCTGTCTGGCAATTGTCTAGTAAACCTACAAGAATGCAATGAATAAGTATCCTCTTTTCGACTTCTGTACCTCACCTCTGATTTCTTTGATGACCCATTTTTAATTATATTTCATGAAATGCATTTCCTGGGCCAGCATTCATCATTGAGAAATCTCTGTTTTCATGATATTTTATCATTAACTGCAATTTTGTACTTACATAATCTGTTTGTTTTGTAAATATTGTGAGTAAATGCAAATTTTGTATTATATTTACAAATATGATATTTTTCATATTAATTACAGAAGTTATTATAGTCAGAGGATTTTAAGCCATAGTATACTGTCTGCCTCTGTAAGACTTCTCTTTCACTCTCTCAGCAGCAAAATCTATTAAATTCACCCCACAAACCCAATCATTATTGAAGTCTGCAGATGTTTACATGCTGATGAGCTATGTTTTGCTTGATCTTTCTTTCATTTAGCCTCCTTGTAGTCAGGAAAATGGCTCTGAGTGGACTTAGTGGGCACTGGTTATTCAGCATTGCACACCACTGCATTGGGTTGGTGGTATACAACATACCTGCATACCAAAGCCCTTTGTGATTCATAAAGCAATGTAAAAAATGGAGGCAAGACACTCTGTGTGGTCTTGAAACATGACATACACATGGCATATGCTATCAACACACCATCAGGAAAATTATACATTCGAAAGGTCATATCTGACTTACAGACAGTATACTACCAGCATAAAGGCTTGTTCCAATGCAATAAGCTAGGGCACTCCAGCAGTGTGCAAAAGTAGGAGTAATGTTTGTAACTGAAGTGACCACCCACTACCACCATGGGTCAATGTGCAGAAATATGTATTAGTGCTAAAGTTTAAAAATAACTAAATAACTGTTAACTCTCTGCATAGTCAGAAAAACACTATCAGCAAAGGATTTTCCTGGGGTTCAGGCTACCACAGTCATACTTATCCATCCACAAGCAGTTAAGCTGCTGAGTTCCTAACACTGGGGATCTCCTTATTAATTCCTTCAGCTTCACCACCTGATCCCCTGATTAATTACCCTAGCTTCACCACCAGATCTCCTTATTAATTACCCTAGCTTCACCACCAGATCCCCTGATTAATTACCCTAGCTTCACCACCAAATCCCCTTATTATTTACACAAGCTTCACCACCAGATATCCATACTAATTACCCCAGCTTGACAATCATGCCTAATGACTGTGAAATGTCATGAATCACAGACAGGCAGAAATAGCTATTCTCTGCTAATTGTGCTATACATTAAAGTACACAGACAGCATAATGCAGTCACGCACCTGTTTTACTACAGGCAGAATCAGCCATGCACTGGGCACAGGAGAGTTTAGTACATTGCTGCATCATACATACAGTGCAATTCATGAAGAATAGGGGTACTTTGTACACTACCCCTGAGAACACAGTCCATTTCTATTCATTAAAATCATGAAAGACAACAAACTAAACATAGTGGGCAGAGTGCCTGCTACTTCTCTGTGTACTGTGTTTATAAATATCAGGTTTTTCCCCCTTGGGAGCTAAAGCATGGCTGTTTTATACGTACCTTTCTTTTAAAGCATACAGCAAATACACACACATACACACATGCACATGTGTACACAGGCTAGCTCGAACACACAGCACGCACACACACACACACACACACACACACACACACACACACACACACACACACACACACACACACACACACACACACACACACACACACACACACACACACACACACACACACACACACACACACACACACACACACACACTAAATAAACCAATCTTTCCCATATGAAGTAAAAATGTTTAATTTTATTTGCAAGAAATAAGTATGCAGGCATATGATAAACACCATATTTTAATTTTAATACACAGAAACCACTAAACACCATTTAGGAAATAAAGCTGTCACATATCGGCAAGACCATAAACCTGGTGCTATCAGTCTTAAAGTTTATGAACATGTACTTCAAATTAAAACCTATTAATTTAATCATTTTTGAAACAAAAATGGATCAGTTCCATGTTTCCACAGAGCGCTAAGAATATTGAGTAACCAAATTCTGTTGTTCATTTCCTTTTAATACCCTCTCATTGTATTAAAAAAAACATTAACTAAATGATATATTATCTCTTTTACTTGTTACTGAATTATCAAATCCACTTCTATGACTATGCAATGCCAGAATAACACATTCCAGAGTAGCTATTTAAATTGTGCCTGGAAATAATCATTTAGAGCAAAAAGAACTATTGCAGACCAAATAATGCAATGACTGGATGTGTATGCTTGCAATACTGAAGACAGAGTTTGGAAATGAATTTGTACTGACTACAAAAACAATAGTATAAATTCATTTTAAAGGAATTTTCAGATGTTTGAAAATTATTTTTTTCTCTGATTTGGTATCAAGGACCATTGCCTCCACATGCAGTAACTTGAATGAAAAAATGAGGGTCTCCCTAAACTGCTTGAATTCCTAGAAATGTCTGCAAATGCAATGTCTTTAGTGATACACTGGCATTAAAGTATAGCAGTGTTACCTTATTAAATATGCATCACATCAATGTGCTCATTAAATTTATCCCTCCAGGAGAAGGCTGCATAGGTACAAGCACACTGGTTCCTTCCTGTAACTGGTATACTCACTTCCTGAACATGCGTTCCTTCACCTTTGTGTCCCATCCCCTGCTGTAAATATGTGGCTACAAAGTAATTTCCTCAAAACATTTGTGAAGTTTGGTATTTCACTATTCAGACAAATCAAGGCATGTTGCAATTTAAGTAATGTCTCTTGTAGTTTCTGTTTCTGATGCATGACAGAAAGCAATATGGAAATCTATAGAGGTGAATCATTTCATATCCTTGCTCTTCTGGCCATCATGTATATATGTATAAAGAGCTGCTGCAGACAAAATGTCAACATCTAAATTCATCAGCCAAATTCCATAAAATATATAATATATGTAATTCTGTTGAAGTACCATATGTATGTGTATATATTAAAATTGCACAGTCATGTAACCACAATGATGAGGTGATCCTATGATTTAAATGACGAATATCCATAGATTTTGATATTATTTTTTGCCGTGTTTGATGCAGTAGTTTTTTTGCTGTAGGGGTATAGAACTTTCTCCATTTGAGTATATATGACCTAAAAAAAAAAGCAGAATTCAGGTAGGTTTATTTTGCTGTTGCAGGTATATTTTTTATTACATTCTTTTCACGATTTTACAAAAATCTGGGGAGCATGATTCAGTGACACTTTGTGATCTATACAAGACCATATGACTCATATTGCATAGTCCACAGAGCTCTGATAATTCAGAAAAGATACCTGTAGATGAAGCCCCACTGTTATTCCTACTGACTGCTCAGGGTCATGCCTCATATAACTGTGGTGGGGGCAACTTATGGTACTGGACTGCTGAACTACAGACCTTCCAAATAAAAAGAAGAAATGTTTTAGTTTAAAAATTTGTTTGGTAGTATTTACTTTTGTGTCTCAATTCCTGCTTCTATAATGAAAAAAAGTCAACAGACTTGTCTAAGTGATTTTTAAAACAGCCCCCAGCCTTTACACATACATGACCCCATAGATAGTTAGGCAGGTGTGCTGTATTTCTGGCACTCCCGTTATTTCGGAGTCCTAGAAATCATGTCCCAGTGGGGGCTGTTTGGGCTGATAGAAGAAAGAGCAAGCATTTTTTCCCATCAGACTATCCTATTACGTGACTAAAGAGTGAAAGAAGTTCTTGTTGATTATGGTATAAGAAGCACGTGTGCTTAATCATGTTATTATAATCACTTCTCCCTGCCTGCTAATCTCTATTATGCTGATTTTCTACATGTACTAACTCAAAGCCACTAAAATGGAAATTGAGTATAAATATTAATCATGTTGTAAATGTATAGTGTAAATTGTTATGTAATGTTTTATTGTTTATACTCTTTGATGTTATAATTTGGTTGGCAGTTTCCAATTGTAAACACTCTGTGGTATCAACCAGATTTCTTCTTCCTGGTTACACAGATTCATCTGAAAACAAGACTACTTTGATATTCACATTAATATTCAGTCAAAAAAACCTGCTAAAAATAAGTGCATGTAAAACTAAGAGTTTTGAAGGATTTTCATCATTGGTTCTGATGTATCTGACATTTTGAGTTATGCTACCTGCCAGTATTATATTTAAGCTTCTAGATTTGATTTCTTATTTGCTGGACACATATTAGCTGTACTCATTTCATTTATCAGCAGAAGTAGTTCAGTGTAAGCCAGTGATCTTCATTTTGTTAACATAAAGCAGGCACACACACACACACACACACACACACACACACACACACACACACACACACACACACACACACACACACACACACAAATCCTAATACATTTCAAGATATGGAGTTTACAGGTAGTGTACAAAGTAGAGAGTGTATCATTTTAAATTCATATCACATAATTTTTTCAGGAGAACGATAGTGAGGTCTGTTAGTTTGCTTTTTATTAGTTGTTAGTTCATTTTGGGTATAAAGGGGAAGGTAAGTTTCTTAATAAATTTTTTATAGCTGGGGGAGTCTTTTTAGCTAAATAAAGATAAAAAAGCTTATTTGTGGAAATCAGAATTTTGCCTCATGTTAGTCTGGAAAATTTACCTTACAATTCAGACCATGGATTCTGCAGTGTAGATGGCAACAGCATTTCCTTTCTGAAACAGCATTGCTTCCAGGAAATCAGGTACATGGTCACAATGAATGCAGTACCCATGTTAAGGGCTGCCCAACAAGCCACAATGAACAGAAACATTTCTGTTCATTCTGACAGTTCTCTCTCTGATAAGCTTGTAGAATTGTGACAGTGAAACCAGGCCAAATAACATGCAAATTAATTATCAAAGAGTTTAAAAAGTACACAAATACCACTTGTTTATGATGTTGCTGTTGTCTGACATGGTACTCAATAAAGCTTTAGCAAGGGGATTTTTTACCCTGTGTAACATTCCCGTATGGTACCACAACCTATTGTCTGCAACTGACAGTAATCGCTTAATGGCAAGTTATAAACTGTCAAATTACTTCTTAAGCAAGCAATGAGTGATTAGGTTTATAAAATGTATGATTATTATTGTAACAAACTAATCAAGCTATTAATATGGAATTGCAATTATGATTGCCTATAGGCAATTTGCAAATTCTTTTTCTAATATACCCTTTCAGACTGATCTGTTTTTAAACAAAGACAACTTGGAATCAGATCCCCCTACATAATGGTAGTCAATCTAGCTGTCATATTCATCCCCCCTTCCTATTGTACTAGTAACAGAGTATTTAGGAATTATTACATATCACTGCTTCAGTCAAAGTAGATAATGGGTAGAAAAGCCTGTTTATATGTAATGTCTCAATCCCCACCCATCTTGTATACATAAAATATAATTTCCATAACCTATGCTAATGATCTGTGGTCTGAAAAGCAGAATAGTAGGAACAATGCAGTCCATATCTCCAAACACAAATTGTAATTAAATATATAATTTTCCTACTCTAAATCTCTTTTCCAAATGGGTAGCAGAATTCTAAACGGTAAGCCCACATTTAATGATGACATTTTTACTGTTATTGCTGACTGTGTAAAATAAAACCTGATGTGATTAGATGTACTTGGCAAAGGCTGGATAATTTTTGTGTGGGATAATATAATATGAGTGGACCTTCCAAAAGATGGTGTATGTTTGCCTAGTTGTTGTTTAGTCATTTAGTCAAGTCTGAGTTTTCATGACCTCGGGACATTATCTCACTAGACCTGTCTACCAAAAACTGCTTCTTTAAGTTCATTGCTTCAGTAATGCTATCTATCCATTTTGTCTCATGATGTCTTTTTCTGTCCTGGGATGCCTTTAGTCTCTCCTTGGCACATTGTCTTACTTAAAGTCCAGTTATTACCACCATATGCTATTACAAGGAAATCCACTAATATGAATATATGGACCTCTGTTGAAAATGTGATATCTGGGCACTTTAAAATCTTATACAGGTTTGCTATAGCTTTTCTTGCAAAAAACTAGCAGCTTTTAATTTCATGGCTACAATCACCCCTTGTAATGATCTCTGAGTCGTGAAAATTGAAATTTGTAACTGCTTTCACTTCTTCCTTATCTATTCTTAAAACATTGTTAGCCCTAGATGACATCATTGTAGTTTTTTTGTAATGTTTAGCAGCCATTTTGATACCAAGATCTGACTCATCTATCCCAGCATTTCTGATGATATAACCAATGTATAAACCTGAATAATGCAATGACAACATACAGCTTTGTCACACTACTGTCCTAATTCTGAAACAGCCAGCTATTCCATATTTAGTTCAAGCAGTTGCTTCTTTATCTGCATATAAATTCCTCAGGAGGTAAGTAATATTAGACATTAATCCTACTTTCTCTAGCAATTTGCCACCATTTGTTATGGTCCACATAGTCAAAGGCTTTAGCGACATTAATAAAGTAGAAGTAAATATTTTTTCTAGAACTCTGTTACTTTCTTCATTATCCAGCAGATTTTTGGCAGTTTAATCTTTTGGTGCTTCTCTCACTTTTAAAAACAGCTTGTACATTCAGCAGTTTTCACTTCAGGAGGTGTGTTTAAATTGGGTGTTCCACACTCTATAGTATCTTCCCTGTCTGAACTAATGGTCTTTTTATGGCTGTTGACACAACTCACAGTTAAGCTGTTGGACCATTTAACAAATGCAAAACCTTCACCTTTCAGGGATCATCAAGATCGGCCTGCTGCTGATTGTAGTGCAAGTAATGCACTGGATTTTACTATTCACTCGACCTTGGGTTCTAATACGTTAAATGAACATGGTGCAGGTGGTGTTTGTTTTGATTAAAATATCCAGGTACCCCATGATGCAATATATCCAATGACTAAAGGAGGTATGTTTGACTCTTTTAATAATTTAATGACTGATTTAATAGACCAGTCCAGCTAATTAAAATGCCAGTGTTCAAACAGTTTATGTTAACCCTACCTTTAAAGAGAACATGCATACTTTTGAGAAATTATTGTCCAAGTACATGTGTTTACAATTAGGCAACGCATTTTTCCATGACAAGGGTATGTTTTTTTTACCCTAATTGTATTGTTAAAAATTCTATCTTACATCAAGAACTAGTTCAATTGTTTGACCATGCTAAGATGGAGTTGATGGGCATTATGGTGAGATAATGAGAGGGAAATAGTCAAATTTGAGGGATCAATTAAATCTCTACACAAGATAATTGTAGACCATCTTTTGTTTCCCTCTATGCAAGATCTGTAGCACCAGATTTTTAAATGCTTTGATCATGAATGTAAGGTTATTAGGTGGAGGAAGGAGAAAAAGACTAGCACGGGACAACGGTGATTAGCTTAATAAAAAAAGTAGAGACTTGTCCACGGTCAAACTTTTCTTTGAAGCACGGGGTTGTTCAATAACAAGAGGCTGAAATGACAATGTACACAATTTGATGGGGCTATTGAGAATCAAACTGTTTTTTTTGGGAACCAGACCCCTCCACCGCAAAGCTTGGCTAGAAAACACAACAGAATGAACAGAAATGCGGATCTGCACCCCAGCATGAGCTAGACTGTTCCAGTAGGGCTGCAAAGAACCCCCTACTCCAACAGCAGAGGGGAATGGGCAAAGAACATCGTTGGCTTTAATTGATTTTTTTTTACTCACATGGTACTGTTTACAACTATAATGGGTTTCATATATTTAAATACCATCACTTGGATATGACCTCTTTGTATGATGACCTATTTAGCAAAGTTTTTATGTTTGTTCCTACAGAAAGTTTCAATCTGGTGAAACATCGCCAGGAACTGACACTATTTGTGCACAGACTTAATTTATCATTGTACTTTAATGACGTGGAAGTACCTCATTTTGTGTAGGCTTAGAGTTTTTAATCCTCCTTTGGCCCCAGCACTCCAAGTGTTTGAAAAGGCTTGTGAGAATGAAATTTGGGTCCTAACCCCCCACTTTAAGGATACGTTTTTCAACCTGACTTTTGATGAAAAACAACTTCTTTATGATTTAAGTAATGAAAGGAGTGCCAGGGTTATGAAACCTGATATGGATGGGGGGTGGTATTAATGGATGCATTTTTGTATTCACAAAATAAGTTTTTTTGTTCCTGCTTCTAGGAATGAAATTATTTCTGATGTGAAAATCAATTTATGGTTGGACGACCTTTTGTTCAAAATTATGGTTGGGAAAGAGGTTTATGACTATTCAAAGGTTGAGAATCTTGTCATCCCTAGTATTTTTGCAATACTGTAGATACATAAATCCTTGTCTGAATCCCCATCCTATTGTCACCACTGGAGGTTCTAAAACTGAAACTCTGGTGAAGTATCTAGATGACAAATTAAAACATTTTTTTTGTGGACAAATGGTATGTTTTGAAAGGCACAGAGAATTTCATAAGATCTTTTTGAAATGTGGTATTTGACAATGATTTGATGTTTGCAACTATTGATATCTGTGATCTATATTTAGTGATACCATATTCTATTGTACTTCTTGAGGGGACAGTTTTATCCCAGAGAGAAATTAATGTTTTAGTTGAATGTGTTTTTTGAACAGGAATATTACAGGCAGACTACTGGTGTGGCTATGGGGGCAGCTGTGGCTCATATTTTTGCTAAAATTATTCTTTAATGGTGGGAGAAGTTTATTTTCTCTACTCTCTAGATGTACCTGAAATACCTTGCTGATGTATTTGTATTGTGGTCTAGTATTGTGGAACAACTAAATGAATTTATGGACTAAATTAATAGTACCTCATCTTTTCTATTTTTTTCTTTGCAGTCTGACTCAACCCCAAATTAATTGTTTTTCTTCTAGAGTTTACAGGAAGCCCACCTATTGTAATAGCATGTTACACTACAAAAGTTCTCACCCCCATGGCAAAAAAAAGAATGTTTTAAAAGGTCAAATGATTAGGGTGTCTAGGCTAACGTCTGATGATATGTGTTTCCATACTGAATTAGAACATGGGGTGTGCATGGTTTTGGACAGGACATACCCCTCTAGTTTAGTGGAAACTTGTAAACAAGAAGTAATAGAGGGAGTGTTACAAGGTTTCCACCGATCCTGAATTTATGTTCTACTGCACTTGGAGGCTAATAAAAAACCCAACAACTATTAATAGAGCTACGGTATGTGATTTTGCTAGTTGTTCCTCTGGAGTCCTGGCAATTTTAGAGAAAAATTGGCTGCCAACTGTTATACCAATAAATTTACAGTACATGTTGGGGGACAAACGTTTGATGGTATATAGGAACAAGAACTCTTTGAAAAAGATTGTTTTAAAACTCAGAGGTGCTTTAAAACTAACCACAATATTGATATGTCCAAATGTGGTTGCTGCTGACAATGTAGGTTCATTTGGGAAGGGGCTAATCTGATATTGGATCACTACCCTAAAGCACTCATCCCAAATAGTATATTAATTGTAACTCGAAAGTGGTGGTGTTTGTGGCAAATTGTTCAGCTTGTCTGGCATTTTGCATAGGGAATTATAAAGGTCCCCTCAAGAAGAGAATCTATCAACATGTTTATGTAATTTCAAAGCAAGATTTCAAGAACACACTGTATAAACACTCTATAGCTTGTACTAATTTAAAATAATTATTTATTCTTGAGAAAGTTTTTGAACTCAAGAGAGGGGGAAACTGGGCAGAGCTATTAGAATCACTTGAATTGTACTGGCAATTGACTTTGGATGTAGCCAGTGCTTCTGGTCTTAATGCTATAACATTAATTTCCAGTTTGTTGATGTTAAAAAATGGCAAAGTGTAATGTTGATTTTATTGAGGAATTGTAATGGTTCATTATTGTTTTAACTGCTTTTAAGTATATGTATTAATTTAGTCACTAGATGGTACTATTTGCTTTTGTATATAAGGGTTTTAAATGGGAAAGTCTGATGAAGTTCAGTACTTGTTCTTAAGGAAAGCTTTTATATTTACAGTTGTCAGTTCATATGTTGAAGGCTAGCTGGATTTTAAGCATTGCCTTACTAGTGAAACAAATACAATTACTTGATAATTTAAGAACTCTTCAACATTGCCTTTTTTTATTCAACTGGAATATAAGCTGAACTTTTCCAAACCAATAACCATAGTCTTGTTTTTCAAATTTGCTTGAAAATTCCAAGCAGCACTGTAACAGTGTCATTGTGTAAGCTTTTAAACAATTCAGCTGAAATTCCTTCTCTTTCTGTAGCCTCGTAATTAACAAGGCAAACACGTCTAGGACCAGTTTAACTTCTGTCTGTGGGATATCTGGCCCTAGATTAGAAAACATACTATCATATGCATCAGTGAAGGTACAGCCTTTCTTATTCACTTCAGGACAACTTTGTCCTTTATCATGTTGATTTTTACATGGTTTCCCTTTTGTATTGCCAATCTTCTTATGCATTTCTCATCTTTTCTATTATATTGCTTTCTTCCAATTCTTTCACCTGCTCATTTAAATATAATCCTTACCTCCTCTTGCTAATTTGTAATGACAAAAAATTAACAATAAATCTATTTAGACAACAATAGCAGGATGGGGCATAAACAGTTCTAAGTTTTATCTGCTGGGCCTGGGAGGCTGTGGATGTTATATAGTATGTGCCTGTAGGAAGTTAGGTGATGAAAGGCCTGCTGCAGTGGTACTTACTACAAATACTGATTGATGATATTCTTTGTTTACTTAAATATGCAAATAATGTAAATTATTGGGTGCCGTAATTGGGGTGGGAATATATGTTACAAATGACAACAGTATTATGTCTAGGAGCTGAAGGCATGATGTCAGTAATGCAAAGCTGTAATTAGAGCAGAGTGAAGTTGTCAGCTGCTCCAGGCACAAGCTGTTAAGGGGTACAAGTGGCAGCTACCCGTGCTGTGGGAATGTAGTACCAGCATTGCTTTAAGAAGCCATAAGGATATGGTGACTTCTTAAATTAATGCTGATACTGCATTTATGGTCATGGCTGAAAGGTACAGTGTCTGGTAGTTTTACAATAGCTATATCCAGCTACAGTTCAACTGTACAGTTACATTGTGATAAATTAACTTATCTTTTTAATCCTTCACCATGTTCTTACATTGTTTCTTCAATGTGTTATACTCACCTTAAGTACCACAGCATGCATTGCCTCGAGTGATGACCTATACTCTCTTGATCATTCTTTTTATATATTCACAATATTTTTATGAATAAGTAACAGATAACAAAATAAATAGTCTCTATGCCAACATCACAGAAATTTCAGCTGAACTTTACCCAAATTGACATTACTATAGGGATACCATGGGGGTGGCTACCTAGACCTCAGTAGACACATCACTGCGCATGCATGAGGTGCCATTCATTAAAGTCTATGGATGCACCCCCACACTTTCATCTCGTTACATCACAAAAGGATACAGTTGAGTTTACACAGCTTTTTACTGGAAACTGCTCATATAAAATTGGTACAATGAGGGTGAGAGTGCATCATGGCACTTTAGCTTCTACATTCATATAAACATGGAACTGCCACTTTAAATAGCTGGTAAGTTTTCCAGAAAACAGTTTCACATAGCTAAAAGGAATATTATACATTTCAAGCTACATTTTTACATGCATTCAAAGCAAGCTTATTAGATGCAGACTAATGTCAGTCTCAAAGAGTCACTGAGTTAAATTTGTGACTTGTATAGTAAGCTCAGTGTTTATTCTTATCTTAAAATGTTGATTTTGTTGTCAAAAGATATTAAAAAGTATGACCTATATGGCACATAATAAACAAGCCACAATAGCTCTAAATGAACTTAAACAAGACTTTAAACTATATGACCCTTTTAAATATGAGAATAAAGAAAATAAATAAGGGAAATTCACATTCTACTCACAGTGCTGCAAAATGTGGTCATGAATAGACTTCTTTTTAATCTTATGCATACTCATTAACATGGATCCAACAATAGTTATAGACACAATTTTTTTCTCGGATCATTCCAAAGTCACATTGTTTATCAACTGGGACAAAAAACTGTACTTAGCTAATAGAGGTCATAACAGGTCATTGAATCCTAACCTGCTCATCAAAACAGATGTACTAAGAGAAGTTGAAGAAATATTAACGACAACCCTTGCAAATATCTCCAGATCCCAAGTCCCAATAGGCATAAAATGGGCTGCAGCCAAATCACAAATCAGAGGAACATTCATCAAAAACGCAGCATATTATAAACAAATGAAACTAAAAGAGAAGTATACATTGAAAGAGAAAATAGAACAACTGCAAAGAAAACTACTAAATAACCCTAATAGCCAAATTGAAGTTGATATCCTAAAACTACAAATATACCTCTATATGTTAGAAACCAGAAATCTGTCATTTTATAATGTAAGAATGTTAGCTAATTACACAGATGAATCCCAAATACCATCCAGAGCCTTGGCCAGAATCATCTCTCAACACAAAGTCACCTCAAATATATCAGAAATAAATTACAAGGACAAAAAGTACACAAGAAATTAAGAAATTATCAAAATATTCGAACAAATATATTCTCAAATGTATGGAGAACAAACATTACAAACCTCTAAGGAAGCTAGACAAGGTTTTCTTCAAAAACGAAAATTCCCTAAACTAGATTTAGCTCAACATCAAAAAAAAAAACTAACGGAACCTATTTCTATCAATGAGATAAGCACAACAATTAAACATTTAAAATCACATAAGGCCCAAGGACTGGATGGACTTACTTCAGAATTTTATAAAACTTTCACCCCCTAATTGCTAAACTACTATACTATGTGCTGAACTATATAATAAATAACAACATACATGATATTCCTTTTAATGCCTCCAAAACTATTTTCATATTAAAAGAAGATGCAGACTCTAAAAATCCAGATAGTTATAGACTCATCTCCCCTTGAAATATAGATACAAAGATCCTGACATCAGTACTAGCAAATAAATTAAAACACCTGATAGAGAAAATCATTTCTCCAGAGCAATCTGGGTTCACACCACAAAAGCAGATCAGCAACAACACACTAACATTGGATGCATTCATATATTTTGCAAATCAGAGGAATATTAATATCTATGCAATGGTAGTAGATGCTCACAAGGCATTTGACGGGGTCAATCTAGAATTTTTACTTCAAACATTACCTTATTTTGACATACCTATCAATTTCATTCAGATCATCCAAATTTTCTATCACAATCCATACATATCCCTATATATAAATAAAACATGGTCAAATAGAATTATGATAAAAAAGGAACAAGACAAAGATGTCTGTTATCGCCCTTTCTATTCAACTTATACCTAGAACCCCTGTTTCTTTATATTAAACAAAACACATACCATATCTCCCCTCAACACATAGTATATCTCACTGCCTTCGCAGATGATCTGAACATATACTTCACTACACCAAACTCAGACATAACCAAAATAATAACTGCAATTGAACAATTTTCAATCATGTCTAACTACAAATTATACCTCAATAAAACCAATATCTTCCACTTAAGGTCGCCCAAATGTATCTCATTAATACCACTAATAGATACAATAAAAATTAAAGAAGAAACCAAATATCTGGGAATTACTTCCTTCCAGAACAACAAGGAATTCTACTAGCATAGCATAACTCTTAAATGGCAAAGTACAATGCAAGACTGTAAAGGGTGCAATAACCTTAAGCTATCATTTCTGGCCAATGTATCAATAATCAAAATTAACATATTACCTAGACTAACATATATATTCATGACATCACAGATGTTTGTGTCTTTTGGCTTTTCCCAGTTAGGGATCGCCACAGCGGAACTCCGGTCCGCTAATGATTGGTAGTGGATTTTTACGTACTTGGTTACCAGCCCTGACACACAACCTTCAACGAAGGCACGCCCCATTCACGTATGCCTCCACACAGAAGAAGCTCTAGCTGAGAATCGAACGGGACAACGTCTTGCTATGAGGCAACAATGCTACTGCAGCACCATCACCACAGTTCATGACATCACAGATAACTATACATAATACATTTTTCAAACAAATTCATACCTTCCTAGCAAAATTCATATGGGAACCCAAAAAAAAAAAAACAGAATCTTGTATCAGAAACTAACACTTCCCAGGAGCAAAGGGGGTCTAAACATGACAGATTTTAAAATGTATTACTCTATTATCAACACTAACAGAATATTGAGAATAGCAGAACATAACTCAACAATAAAAACGTGTTCACCTCCTTGGGTGACAATATTCTATAGGTACACTAAAGCACTAGGCATCAATCCCAAAGTGCTTCCCTTTTTAAATAAAAAAGATTTACAAACCTGCAACATTATGGATCCCTTAAAACATTCTATGACTATAACATAAAAACTCTTTCATTCCTTAAACCTTGGGCAAGCTATGGTAACACTACAACCCCTCCATAAAAATCCAAATCTAAAAATAAATAACAAGATGCTAGACCTTGACTCTTTTTCTTGATTAAAGGACAAAATAATCCAAGATATCTACCAATACCTTAACTGTACAATCCAAGAAATGAGAAGTAAACTAAATCTACCCAAATCATATATAATAATTCTAAGACAAATCAAAGAGTTGAGTTCCAGCTACCTCCAAAACTTTACTATACTTAATTGTGACAAGGAAAACTGTACTCTGCTATGGAAGACTATTCTTACAACAAGGAAAACAATATCTAACTCATATAAAATGATAGGCAAAATCAAATTTCAGAAGGACCGCCTTTTCTCTGTTGGAGAAAATTAAAACCATCCATAGATGACCAGCAAATAAGTCATGCAATTAATCTAACACTGAAAAGTATACCCCTTAAAAAACTGTCATACACGCAGCTCATGATAAATAATAATGCATATTTCACACCTGCAATACTCCACAAATTCAGTGCATCCAAATCACCATAATGCCCACACTGTAAGGACCAGGTATCAGACCTAATGCTTATATTTTGGAGTTACAAATGTGTGTACAAACTCTGGAATTCCCTCAAGATACATCTCCAAAAAAAATGGGATATCAAACATCAATACTAACATGGGAATTTACCCTTCTACATATTTTCAAATCTAACATATCAGGAAAACAAGCAAATATACTTATAATATTTTCATACTAAGGAAGCTATACATAGCTCTCAAATTGTTACACCCTACAAGTATATCTTGGGAGGGATTCAAAAAAATAGCTATAAAACATCTTTTAGCCCATAAAATAGTAATGTATAAAAGAAACAAAAATATAAAAGTCCGAGAAATTTGGGAATAAACCGTTAACATCATATTAGCATAAAACATCATACATATTACATAGTAACAAGGTACAAAGGAACCTAGAAATATACACCCGATCACACAACCAAGCTATGGTCTTGAAATCCTTATTGTATGTGCTGTTTTTATAACACTGGAACTGACTGAGAAAACATATATGTATATAGTGCAAATAGATATGTTTTATGACCTACATGTTACTATATTGGCTACAATGTATAACACACACCTACGGTCATGCTGTAAGAATGGAAATTATTTTAATTTATATAAATGAAAATTAAAATAAACACTATTGAAAAAAAGTATGACCTGTGACCTTCAGCTTAGAATCAGTGATATATCTAACATATTTGAAGCATTAAATAATCATATGTTGCAGCAGGCTATATACAAGAGGTTGTTCACAGTTCCTGTCCTTTTTTTACCTACCTGAGTTCTCTTAAATGTCTGTAATAACACAACACACACATGCACACGCAAGCTGGTTGTTTTGGCACTGTTTCACTTATAACCAGGAATATATAATGGCAAAATAATCTTTACAACAATCAGTGAATATTTGGAATGGAAACACTCGTAAAATTAATTTTTGATTCTTCCGATGCAAGAAAGATTGAGGCTTCATATATATTAATATGTGACACCTGTGCCCTGGTCCAGCAATCAAGGAGCCTCAATCCTCACCATTATCACCAGTGAGGGGTGTCTCATATAGGAGGAAAGGATAAATACACACAGTAAAGTTCAATTTCCCTTAAGAGCCCACAGAGATCACAGTCAGTCTGGGGCTGGTCGCTCCCTTGCTCTCCAGGTCCCCAATAAAACTCCCCACTGGCACAGCTATAGGGTCCAGATCTCAGACAACTGGGCAAGCTAAAATCTCCAGCACCCTTTCTGTCCAACCAGTGCTTCATGTCCCTGCTCAAGTAGCAGACACACACACACACATTTTGAGATAAGAGTTTATACAACACCATAGGCACTTCTGGGGAAGGCTGGCACAGGTTCTCCAGCTGTGCCCCTTTTACCCAGATTACACAGTAGAAATCACTGCTACCACCCAGCTAATATTTATCAGCTACTCAAAGGCCCTTAAAAGGGTGTCCAATTATTACTGTGCAATATTATTATCCAGTTGGTAGTATAACTAAACAGTCAAGGCTTATTAGAGTGACTTGGTACAGTAATCACTATAAATATGCAATGTACTTTAGAGCTTAAATTATCTCTATACAAAACAGCCACAGTTGAAAGGTTTTAAAATATTTAATAATAAATAATAAAAACACAAGAAAATACTTCTTACTACACAGTGCTAATCAAGAGTTCAGAGATCACAGAGAAATACTTAAAATAATTCAGTAGTACAGTTCTGACATCACAGAAAAACACTTAGTCTATTTTTTCTAGTTTCTAGCTATTTCTAAGAGAAAACATAAGTCTAAGATAGCTTGCATATAGATCACAGGCAGTGTTGATGAGTTGGATGGTTAAGACAAAATGTGCTTAAAATTCTCTGATTCTCTCTGTTTTTTTAAATCACATTCCTGCTTTCCATTACATCATTCTTCACACTTCCCTGGGTTCCCAGGCTAACAGAAACTACAGTTACATTCTTAACATCTCCTTGTGTTATCTTGCAGCTGGTCAGGAAGTACAGCAATAAAATACATTTGTATATTTAACTCTAGCAATTTAACTATTGGTTAAAACAATAGAAAGAATGTCTTCATCTAGACCGGCTGGAGCCGACTTTAGATCAAAGGGTCACACCATTCTTTACTTGGTCAACTTTCTGCCAGCAGAGTGTACTGTTGTTACATTAACATTTACAGATGACAGAATTATCTCCAAAATTCTATCTGGCTAGGCTGGCAGCCTTCACATTTCTCCCTCCCCGGTGAACTCAATCTAGTTTTTCAAGTGACCCTTGAGAAATACTGCTTGAGAGGGTTAGGGCTATCTGAGTGTACCTTACACCATTCCCTGTCCTGAGTGACTTGGTACAGTAATCACTATAAATATGCAATGTACTCTAGAGCTTAAATTATCTCTATACAAAACAGCCACAGTTAAAAGGTTTTAAAATATTTAATATTAAATAATAAAAACACAAGAAAATACTTCTTACTACACAGTGCTATTCAAGAGTTCAGAGATCACAGAGAAATACTTAAAATAATTCAGTAGTACAGTTCTGACATCACAGAAAAACACTTAGTCTAATCTTTCTAGTTTCTAGCTATTTCTAAGAGAAAACACAAGTGTAAGATAACTTACATATAGAACACTGGCAGTGTTGATGAGTTGGATGGTCAAGACTAAAAGTGCTTAAAACTCTCTGATTCTCTCTGTTCTGTATTGGCATTGCTAATCCTACTGCAGTACTGCACTGACATATCATATGCTTGCAACCCTAGGCTCCATCTAAGCAACTTGGCATTTTGCTGGCTGGCTTTGTTTAACCATGTTAGGGAGTTGTGATCTGTCATAACAGTGAATTTCCTTCCATACAGATAAAGCTGAAGTTTCTCCAGTGCCCACATTATGGCTAGACATTACTTTTCTACAGCTGTATAGCATTCCTCCCTGGGTTGGAGCCTATGACTGAGATAAACCACTGGGTGCTCTTCTACCTTTGAAGAAATTTGGCTAAGTATAGCCCCCACCCCATGGTTCAAAGCATCCACCTGCACAACAAATTATTTGCTGTAATCTGGACTAGCTAACAAAGGGGGTCCTCCCAAAGCTTCTTTAAGCTTCTGGAATGCCTGCTCACATGCTGGGGTCCACACTACATTATCTGGCCTGTTCTTTTTTGTCAGGTCTGTGAGGGGAGCAGCTGTGGTACTATAACTGGGGGTGAAATTTCTGTAGTATCCTGCTGTCCTTAAAAATGCCATCACATGCTTTTTAGTAACAGGTGCAGGCCATGCCTGAATGGCCTCCACTTTGGCAGGTTCTGGCCTTATCTTACCACTCCCCACTCTATGTCCTAGGTAGGAGACCTCTGCCATACCCACCTGACATTTGCTCGGCTTAATGGTCAACCCTGCCGTCTGTAGTCTTCCCAGCACCTCCCTGACATGCTGAAGGTGCTCTGGGCAGTAACGGCTGTAGATGGCAATATCATCTATTTAAGCCAGGGCAGACCCTCCTGCTTCTGCTAGAATATGACCAGACTCTGGAAAGTTGCTAGGGCATTCTTCATCCCAATGTGCATCTTTGTGAACTCATACAAGCCAAAAGGAGTCACAAAGGCTGACTTCTCTCTAGCACTGGGAGTCAAGGGCACCTGCCAGTATCCCTTAGTAAGATCAATGGTTGCAAGATACTTAGCTCCACCCAGCTGCTCTAGGGCATCATCTGTCCTAGGCATGGGGTAAGCATCTGACACAGTGTGAATATTTAATTTCCTGTAGTTCACACAGAAACTGGTGCTGACATCCTTCTTTGGCACCAGCACCACTGGGGAAGCCCAGGGACTGTTGGACTCTTGAATCACCCCTAGTTCCAACATCTCCTGTACCTCCTCCCTTAAAGTCTGTTTAACTCTCTCAGGCACTCTACAAGGGACCTGCCTAATAGGCCTTTAGGGTCCTGTATCCACCTGGTGCTGCCCCAAGTGGGTGCACCCTGGTTTCCCAGTGAACATTTCCCCAAATTCCTGCAACACTGCTCAGATTTCTCGAACTTGGGTAGGAATATAGCTGCTGGGACATTGCTACCCCTTCCACCGAGGTGTCAGCCCATGCCACTCTGAAGAGATCAGTACCCACATCTACCTCAGACTCCTCCTGCAATCCACTGCAAATGCTCTGCACAAGGGCCTTCCTATCATGGTAAGGTTAAATCATGGTAACATGGTATAATTTGTGCCCCTGCCTACTGCCTAGCAGTTCCGCCATGTAGTTAACATCACTTACCTTTCTTACCACCTTGTAGGGTTCCTCCAAAGCTGCTTGCAGCTTGTTGTGTCTGACAGGAATGAGAACTATTACCTGCTACCCCACAGCATACTCTCTAGCTCAAGCATTCCTGCCATACCACACCTTTTTCTGTTACTGGGTTTCTGCCAGGTCCTTCTGGGCCATGCACATGAGTTCCCTGAGCCTTGTCCTGAGGTTTAGAATGTATGCCACAACAGACTCCTTGTGAGACTTTCACTCACCTTCCCACTCACCTTAAATTAAATCTAGAAGTCCCCTCACCCTATGCCCATACAGCAACTCAAAGGGTGGAAAACCTATGGATTCCTGGGGAACTTCTCTGTAAGCAAACAACAGATGGGCAAATATTTGTCCCACTCCCTCTTAAACTGATATGCAAATGCCCGTAGCATGGACTTGCTTGTAGAGTTTAACCCCTCAACAAGACCATTAGTCTGGGGATGGTAGCGGGTGGTCTTCATGTGCTTCACCCGACAGGACTTTCACAGACAAACCAGCAGGTCTGACATGAAATTGGCACCTCTGTCAGTCAGTATTTCTTTTGGGAAACCTACCTTGCTGAAAATCTGTAACAAAACATTTGCCACCTTCTCTGCCTTAATGGAGGACAAGCCACCACCTCAGGGCATCGTGTAGCATAATCCACTACCACTAGGATATACTTTTTCCCCTGTGGGACTCGGGGTACTCAGAGGACCCACAATATCCATAGCTAACCTCTGAAATGGCACCTCAATCACAGGCAAATGCATCAAAGGAGCTCTCACCGCGTGTCCTGCTTTGCCTACCTTTTGGTACTGCTCACAAGTCCTGCAGTACCCTGTTACATCTCTGGAAATTCCAGGCCAATAGAAGTTCTGCATAATATGCTTCTTTGTATGTTTTATGCCCATATGACCTATAAAGGGAATATCATGGGCTATGGCTAGAAGTGCCAGATGGTAGACTCTAGGCACTACCAACTGCTGTACTCTCTCACCTTCTAACCTTCCTCCAGGGGTCCACTCTCTGTATAGTAACCCTTTGTCCCAGTATACAGATTCCCCATTTCCCTGAGAACCAGGTGCCTCCTTAGCTACCTGCCTCACGCTTTGCAGTGTAGGGTCTGAGAGCTGAGCCTGTCTCAACTCTCTCCTTGTAACCCTTCCCAGGTCCCCTTCCACAGGAAGTCTGGCCTCATTTGACAGTGGTGCCTCACTGTCAGCCAGGGTACTCATACTCACCTCTACCTTTGCAGTCACTCTGTCCATGGGACTATCAGTACCCTCAAACAGCTGTGGATCACCTTCAGTCTCACTGCTACAGGGTAGTTCTCTCCCTGAAGTAACCACCTCCCCAGTCCCAGTTGCAAGTATGCAGTCTGTCTGCATTTCCCCAGACTACCAGACTTACCTGCTTGTCTCCTAGCCTGACTGCATGTAACTGCATAAGCACATGGTACTGCCTCATCCAAATCCTTCCCTATCAGGACATCTGCAAGATGGTAGTTTGCTACCCTTGTTGTCTCAAGACAACCTACTATTGGCATTTTGTCTTTCCCACTTACTGGCTCCCTCACATTTTGTTCCCCACCTTGCCTCCGTGGACACCTGTATGTGACATGGCTCCACTGGTTGCATTCAAAATATTTAACCTTAGCTCATGGACGTGTACCTGAACTAGTGGCTTCCTCTGCTACTTGCAGATTTTGCTGGGGCAGTCTGTGCTGCCCACCATGGGTTCCTTTAGACCCATGAACAGTACTGGGGGTCCATTTTATGTGCAGGGCTGCTCTGCTTGCCAGGTATAGGTCTCCCTTCTTCACCAGCTCATTTGAAGTAGCACATTGTCTATCAGCTAACCAGATCCTCATGTCCTCAGGCAAAGTGTTAAGGGCTTGTTCCCTCACCAAAAGGTCTTCCATACCTTCAAAAGTGGTGACCTGACATCCAGTCACCCACCTATGGAAATAAGTACCCATTTCAGCAACATATTCACACACACTTTCATCTGCCTTGCGTCTATGCTCATGAAACTTTTTCTTATATGTTTCAGATGTTAGCTTAAACAATTCTAACAAGTGATTTTTAACAACAGTATAATCAAAACATGCAACGTCAGACATTTTTGACAAAACAGTTAGCTTTACCATGGAGTAAGGGGGTCAGGAACCATAACCAGAGCCTTTGATCAACACTATACTGTTTGCATACCCTCTCAAACATATGAATGAAACTATCAAAATTATCCCCCTCTTTAAACTGAGGAAGAAATTTACTGACCTGTTGTGCTTCTAGGGTCCAGTTACTCCCTTCCCCATTACCTCCATTACTCTGGTGAAGAGTCAGCATCTCCTTCTCATGCTGACTCTACCTCTCCTTTTCCTCAGCTTCCAGAAGTAGCAGTTTCTCATTCTCCTCAGCCTGAAAACATTACAGTCTCTCATTGTCCTCACTCTCTAGACGCCTCAGTCTCTCAGTTGCTTCTAATTCCATACAGCTGACCTCCAACTCAAGTCACTTTAGCTCCAAATGGATTGTTAAGTCCTCTGCAGAAAGGTTGAGCTGTTCATTCTCCGAGGGTATTATATCTCCACTACCAGTCTGATTGTCCTCCTGGTTGCTGTTTTCTAATGTGGCTGTAACCAAGGCTGCAATCAGTTCTGCATTAGTCAGGTTTCCATGCACCAGTCCCCTAGCCTGGCACATCTCTGCCAACTGGCTCCTTGTCAGCTTCCCATACTCCTCTGCTGACATTCTACCTGCTCACCCTGACTAACTAAGCTAAGAAAAAAAATAAAACAATTGTGATCTGAACTCTGAGTATTCACTGTGTGGCTTTTTTAGGGTACAAAACACCTTCAGAGCTCACTGTACACAAGCTACAGGAATTAACTCTACCCACACCACTACAAGCCAATTAGTACTTGCCAACCAATTAATATATGTTGTGGATATCCCACCACTGCCAAACAATTAATATGTGACACAAACAATTAATATGTGACACCCATGCCCTGGCCCAGCAATCAAGGAACCTCAATCCTCACTACTAACAGTGAGGGGCATCTCATATAGGAGGAAAGGATAACAAATACACACAGTAAACTGCAATTTCCCTTAACAGCACACAGAGATCACAGTCAGTCTGGGGCAGGTCACTCCCTTGCTCTCCAGGTCCCCAATAAGACTCCCCACTGGCACAGCTATAGGGTCCAGATCTCAGCCTAGTGGGTAAGCTAAAGGCATGCAAGTATGCTAGAGCGCTTAAATTATCTCTACAAAAACAGCCACAGTTGAAAGGGTTTAAAAATATTTACTAACAAATAGTCAAAACACAAGACAATATTTTTTTACCACACAGTGCTAGTCAAGAGTTCAGAGATCACAGAGAAATACTTAAAATAATTTAGCAGTACAATTTTGACATCACAGGAAAAACACTTAGTCTAATTGTTCTAGTTTCTAGCTATTTCTAAGAGAAAACATAAGTCTAAGATAAACTTACATATAGAGCAAAGGCAGTGCTGAGTTGGATGGTCAAGACAAAAAGTGCTTAATGCCCTCTGATTCTCTTTGTTTTTAAAATCACATTCCTGGCTCACATTACATCATTCTTCATATTTCCCTGGGTTCCCAGGCTAACAGAAACTACATTTACATTCTTCACCTCTGGGCAGAAACCAGAGCAATAAAGGACATTTATGCATGCAAATTCTGGCCATTAACTCCGGCCTTAAAACAATAGCAAGAAATCCTTCATCTAGACTGGCCAGAGCCATGTTTACATCAAAGGGTCACAACGTGCTTTACTTGGTCAGCAGAGTGCACTGTTGTTACATTTTTGCAGTTCCACATATAACAGCATTTTTTCCCATTTAAGACAACAAGCCTGCGACTTATATTAATATTTACACATGACAGAATTATCTATAAAATTATATCTGGCTAGGCTGGCAGCCTTCACATACAGTACAGTGCAGTGACTGGTAGATGTAGGTTGGTAGTAGAAGGAGGGAGGGAGGAACATTGGGTTGTATATGACAGATTTCTCAAACACTCTATCTGCAGGAAAAAATGAGTTAAGAATAATCAGTTGTGTAGCCCAGACCACAATAAGGAGGACCTGAGGGGAAGTGGGAACCATTTGGCTTTGTAGAGTGCTGAACAGTTATATAACATAAATCTGAGTAACAGACCAGCCAGAGAATTTATTGCATTAATCATGTTCATTCAGACACATAATAGACTTATCACACCACTGGGTGTCATCTAAGTTGTGAGCCATAGCTCCTCCCTCTCTTCTGCACTGCAGGCAAGACAGCTGTTGCCACTCACTTTCATCTTCTTTGTCCTGTCCCCTCCAGCTCCTTTGCTACTAATAAAACATAGGCCATCTGTGGAATAGTTAGGCCTCTGTTCTACTGTACCATAGTGGGAGGTGTTACCAGTGTTGCCTGATTACCTCCATTTTCATTGCTGACCTAAATGGAACCAAAATTTCAAACTTGTGCAGTAAGGATGCATTCTGCAACACTAACTATCTCTGCAGGCATTAAGTGAAATCCCTTGTAGAATGCTAAGTACAGTTTTGAGGACTATGCTTTGCAAGATGGTAAGGCTAGGGGGTTCAGAGGTTGGCTATAAAAATCAACAACAGAGGTTGTATGAAGACAGAGGCAGGAAACGCCTAAAGGAACATATGTGCAATATAGAAGAAGGTGATAAAGAATAGATATGATATGAGCATTTTAGTACCTGAGGAAATAGCATCAGTGAAGCACCGTGTTTCAAAGAAATATTGGTGTCTCCAAGAAAGCACATGGTACCAGAATTAAGTTTTTACTTATAACTGTATTAGGTATTATGAAACATATCTAGATAAATCCATAATTTCGATTGTACTAAAATCAGAACATTTCATCTCAATATGATCTACTACAATTGCTTGAGTACAGCTACCTCAATGCATACTTGCTAGCTGCCATTTGCATTGATTGACAGGTGCCCCTACTCCCACCAGCCTGACAGTCTGATCATATTAAATGATGTATCCCTTCCACCAATGAACCCTACTTAATTACATAGCCCTACCAGCACCTAACTCTATCCCTAAAATCTCCCTGATCCTAACCATAGAAGTCCCATTCCTAATCCAAGTCTGTGATCAGTCCCTAATCCTTAATTTTCACTCTCCATCCCTAAACCAAATGTTCCCTTCCCTCCCTGACATAAAAATAACACTCCTGCTCCCTAACACTAAGCTCTCTAACTCTTCCCTAAACCTAAAACTCTTTTCTGCTCTCTAAACCTGAGGTCCATAGTTACTTCCTTACCTTAAATTCCCTTCTCACTCCCTAACCCTAAATCTTCCTTCCTACTCTCTAAACCAAAAACTCTGCTCCCACTACCTAAACCTAAAACACCCCTCCTGCTCCTGAACCCGTAGCTCCTTTCCTGCTCCCTAAAGCTAAACCCCCTTCCCATTGCCTAAACCTAATGACCCCATCCCACCCCCAAGCAGCCTGCACTTCCATCCCAAAGACCATTGCTCTAACATTTCTCAAACTCCAGTACTGTGTATAGGCAATGTGTAGCAGCTTTGATCTTTCTCCCCTTCAGTTGTCACACAGCATTAGCATGAGAAAATGTCCATATGGATACCATTTCCCTGAGTCCCTGGCAGCAAGGTAGTGGTATTTGCACACCTAGGTCTCTAGCACATGTAGTGCATTCAGTTATTCCATTTTTTAAAATATTTTTCCAAGTAGCATACCCCTTGAACCTCCTAAGTATATTGAAATGTTGGTACCATTCAAATATTTTTAAATCTCTGACATCCTTGCTTTGAAACTTGAAACCAGTTTAATAAAAGCCCACAAAAAGGGAATTATGAAATATGTATTATAAGTCCCATGCTACACTTCATCTTCCTCTTGATTGTCATACTGTGAAAATTATGCAAGAATAATTATTTTGCAGTTCATTGTACCTGCAATGAGACCAAACATAGCAAAATGAGTTTAAAACCCCATAAGAGCTTTGTGCCCCCTCTCACTCTCTAACTATGTTCCAATTACACCTCTAGTCAGAATATTTACTCAGTTTAATTTCTCCAAGTCTTTTAGGTTTTTTAATACCATGACGGGAATGGACTCCATTCCTAAGTCAAAGTATGATTAAAGATCATGAAATTAGTATTTTTTCTATCTTTTATGTTAGCCAGAAGAGCTCTTCTTAGCACCTGCAATGTAGCTAGTATTGACTCCTTCTGCATTTCATATGGAATTGGAAGTGTCAGTAGCATATCTAAATAGGACTGAAAATTATTTGTATGAGATCCATTGCTCCTACTACTATTGGAACTGTCTGGCTATCCTTCTTCCACATTGTCATCATTTCTGCCTGCAAATCCTGGTATTTTATGACTTTGTGTGTCTTTGTATGCAAGACACTCTAATCAGTGGGTGTAGCAATTTCAATGATCAATGCTACTTTTGTCTTGTTTTCATGGATTACTATATCTGGTTTTCTCACATCTATTTTTTTGTTGGTAATGGATGATCCCATGTGATATAAAATTCATCATTCTCTAGAATACATTGTGGCTCATATTTCTAATACTCTTCAGCTACTTTAATATTATAATGTTTGCATAATCCCCAATGCAGCAGTCTTGTCACATTATTATGCCTTTCAGTATACAGGTCCTCTGCCATTAGTATATCGCACCCAGCAACAAGATGTGTGGTTGCTTCCAGTTTTGTTTTATAGAACCTGCATTTGTCTGTTTCAAACACATGCACAGTGGACTTTCTAAACCAATGTGCACGTAGTCCACTATTATGGACCAACAATATTAACCTTTCATCTTTTGGTTTAAATTCACCTCTGCTTAACCATTCCTGCATCAGATCCTGATCAACATGAGGTTGTTCCATGAGTTTTCACTTGCAACTATATTTATGCTTTTTCCACATCTCTTGCCTTCCCATCTGATCATTCTCATTATATTCTTTCTTTTTTTTTTGGCACATTCAGTGGCTGTCTCATTTTTTTTCTACTGCTTTGGTTTCCATTCCAGCTTGAAATTAATATGCTTTTGCTAAACTAAGGAAGGAGGTCACCTTAAATTTTTCTCTTCATGTTTCAACATTTTTGTTATGTTTGGATCTGATGAGGTCAGCAGATATGTAGTGACACACTAACCCACGCACGTTCAAGCTTGCACGGCCCAACAGCAGAACAGGAACAAACAAGAGCCAGCAACAGGTTCCCAAATGCTTTAATGAGGTAAAATAGTGTCAAAGACACATCCACTCTCCATAACCTCAAACTAGTTTCGGTATAGTACCTTCTTCAGTGAGGATAACAGCCATAATAATTACATAAGACATGCTCCTTATATATACATGAATAATTAATCAACTAATAACCAAATGATTACCAATTAGTTACAAAATCAGATTTAAAGACATGCTCCACAATGAAACCTAACTAATAAGTAGGAATTCTTAAATGCACAAACAGTGCATGAATAATACAATTTAGACAAAAATATAAATGTAATAACAATAATGTAAAGCCCAGATGTGGTGTTAAATAAATAACAAATATATATATATATTATTAATATATATGTGAAAATACATTACAAATGGTCATTCAAACCCGGAGAAAAAAGAGCTCCCAGGTGAATAATCCAATATTTCTTTCATACTTAGGACACTCTGCCAACCAGTCTGGTTGGACCTGTTGCCCTGTACTTTATCAATGGCACAAAATATAAATTTAGCAGATGGATGCTTAACAGTATGTTGATATAATGCATTACTAATTTTGTGAGTCCGAATGTCACTAACGATGTTCTACAATTCTGGTTCGGAGGGACCTTGAGGTTTTACCCACATAAAAGCTTGACACTGACAAATGGCTAAATAAATCACCCAACATGTTGAACAATTGGCAAATATAATTATATCAAATATCTTACTAGTATTGGCACTAGAAAATTCTTAGTTTTATTAATACTTAAACAGGAGGTGCAATGACCACACGGAAAGTCCCCAACAGCTCATCACCGAAAGGGTAAGTTGTCTGTATGTTGCACCTCCACTGTCCTTATGTTTATAATGAGAGAATAACGTGCCCAAGGTTTTGCCCCTCCTGTAAGAAATAGAACATTCGTCAGTCAATATGTGACGAAGATGTTCATTAGCCAAAAGTATATTCCAATTGTTATTCAACACATTTCTGATCAATTGATGATTTTTCCCAAATGTGGTAATAAATCTAATGATATCACCTTTGTCAGTACCCCTACTCTGATATTTTAAAAGATCTGATCTAGACTGCTGATCTGTCCACAACCTGGCACTGGATATGTCCCTCATAGAATAACCTCTATCAAGAAATCTATAATTTAAATCCTGGATGGCATCTTCATGATCCTGAGGAGATGAATTAATACGTTTAAGACGCAGATATTGTGATTTGGGGATGTTATGATGGTGTGGCGTGGGTGCATACTAGAAGAATGAAGAAGAGTATTAAATTGTGGATACTTCCTATGTATTTTAGTGCTTAGGGTATTGTCCTCATTCCGATATACCGTGACATCCAAAAGTCAATGGTACACTTATGGTATGTTATAGAGAATTCAATACCCCAAACATTGCTGTTCAAATGTTCCACAAATTCCATCAAATAGTCAACATCCGCACGCCACACCATCCAACAATCATCAAGATAACGTCTCCAAATATCCATCTCCTCTAAGTAAATGTTATGCAAAGGATCATATATGAGACATTCCTCCAGGTATGCCATAAAGAGGTCAGCATATATGGGGGCAAAGGAAGCCCCCATAGCTGTACCTCTAAGTTGCCAATAGCAATCACCCTGGAAGAAAAAAACATTTTTATTCAAAACATGCTCTGACAAACATACCAGTAGCGTGTTAAATCCAGGTGGGTATAGATCAGATCTTTGAAGCCAATAATCTAACGCCTGTAGGCCAGCCCAATGAGGGATACTCGTATAAAGGGATTTCACGTCTAAAGTACACATTGTCCAATCTGGATCTAATTGTGTATCAACCACAATGTTAAGAAACTCCGTGGTGTCCTGTATACGAGCTCTGACCATAGGCAATAGTGGCTTCAGATATGATGTTAGAAAAACCGATATAGGTTCTGTAAGGGATCCATGACGGACACAATAGGTCTCCCAGGAGGAGCACTGATAGACTTGTGAATTTTGGGTAACAGATAAAGAATCTGCTTTTGTGGATCATCTACTTGAAGGTGACTGGCAGTTTTAGATGAAATAATACCTTCTTGTACTGCTTGTTGGATAAATAGGTCAATGTCATGTTTAAACTGGGGTGTGGGATCTATCCTCATATGCTTATAGCATTGGGCATCAGACAACTGTCTTAATCCTTCCTGTACATAATAGTTATTATTTAGGACAACCACCGCACCCCCCTTATCCGCCTGAATGATGACAATATTATGATTTTGTCTCAATTCAAACAAAGCTTCCCTCTCTGAAGGTGTGATATTGTCCTGAGCTATATTAATATTAAAGTTGGGAAAATGTAGGTCCCTTAAAACAGCTTGTTGGAAAATCCCAACGTTTTTATTCATTGGAGGCTGGAATGTTGATTTTTTAAATATAAAATCAGTAGATCTTTGAGTAACCTGATTACTCTGATCCTGAAAGAAAATCTTTAAATTCAACTTCCTACAAAATTCAATAACATCAACCGATACAGAATAATGATCTGAGAAAAAACTTGGGACAAAACCCAATCCTTTATTAAGAACACAATGTTGTTCCTTAGTCAGTGTATGATCAGACAAATTTAAGACATTGTCAAAAGGTTGAACTATTTGTTCAGCAATGCCTGAACTAACCCCGTCATAGAGTCTGTATTTGTATCTGCTCCTATGCTTCCTCCCCCCTCGGGATTTCCCAACATGTTTAAAGGGAACTTAGATTGATTTTTCTTTTTTACAGGGGATCTGACACTGGTGCCTCCCTCGCTGTCAGTGTAGGATGACTCCTCTCCTGAGGTACTGGTGTAACTAGAATCATGATGTTTTAAAATTGACCTAGGTCTTTTCTTTGGTTTACCCACATTTACCATTGGTCCCGCGTCCCTGAATCTAACAGTCCTTTGAACCTGAAATGGCTGACCTCTCTCATAATCCTGAATATCCCTAGAAAATTTTTTAAGTTTACGATCCTTCACCATATTGTCATAAGCCGTAAGTTCCTTGGACAACCGCTCAACACAACTAGAATATTTATTACTGTCCTTATATTTTTGGCATTCCATACTTAAATCTTGAACTTCCTTGAGCAAAATATCTACAGTTCTTTCATAATAATCCAATAAAATCTTTACAAATACCATTGAACCCTTCCTTAGGGCATCGTCCCATTCCTCTGTGAGTCTCTGTTCAGATCTTCCCACAAGAGGACGTAACTTGATACGAAGGCCTCTGGGTGCTAAGCCTTTATGAAAATAGGCCTTAAACAACCTTAAATGCCAAATATTGGCTCTTAGCCCTCTGAGTCCTTTGTCCAATCTACGGAATGCCAAATCACAACCCCCATCAGTATTTGGGTTGTTTATATTTAGGTTGTTGCTTGGGGCTTCCACAAGGCCAAAAATGGCTATATCCTCCCTATCAGCACACAACCCTGATAATATATGGTCCAAATCCATGTTAGAAAATATGTATTGATCAGTCATCCAAGGAAGTACCCCAATTGTAAGACCCAAAAAAAAGACAAAATTCAAGGGACGCGGATACAATGAATAAATATAATCTACCTAGACCTAGTATATATCATGAACATACTGTTCCAAATGGAATGGAGTCATCCCCCATACACTGATATAGAAAATTAAACTATAGAACATGCCTTATATCATACTCAAAAGATGTCCAATTGTGATTGTCAAGTCCAAAAAAATTTTTGTGTAGACAATATAAGAAAAAATATATAAATTTGTCACTACCTAGAGTAGACAATACATGTAATGCAATCATTAACATATGCCAAAACACATAAGTTTAAAGCGTAGAAAAAAGTTCTTTAAAAGAGCCCAAATCAAATGACTCCATAAAGATATTCCCATACCATAACTAAAATGGCCATAGAATAATAATAGTGCAAAAGGATGTGCTGAGCCAAATGTTGTCAACTCAATAAGAGTCCATCACTAATAATAGCTGACATTAATAAAGTCCTATCCACAAACAGTCATAATGTTACAAAAATGAAAATGTCTATAAAATAATGGGCATGACCACAATAAATGTGATCAAATAACCAAATATACCCAAACTCATAGGGTTAAGCACACATATACCATAATAATGTATGATTACCCTATTATGTAGTCCTTGTATAACAATTGTACATAAGTACCATAATTTACCAAGGCCCATATGATATAAAAGACATTTTCATTGTAAAAATATACATATATCCGGCCTAAAGGACTTGTGATATACAAAAACTCACACAATATTGTACCTAATAATCAGCCAATTATGTTAACATATTGTTATAATAATAAGTACAATTTGTATAGAACTATCACAAAAGCCCCCAGAGTCTTGAAATCAAGCCCCACAAAATTTGGCTGAAAAGTGATTATATATCAAGCCCTATTACAAAAATAAGGTCATAACATATAATACCGAATATCAATTACATATAAGAAGAGTACATGTATTCTTAGAGCATATAAGCCCAAACATTCACATATAACCCTTCTGACTCCAATAGGACATCCGACTGTATAATCACAGCCCAATTAACAAAATACCAATCTGGGATAGATCGAATAGAAATTCGTTAAATAGTATGACATCCAAAAGCAAACACCATCATAGCGACGGACTCTGCAAGTTCGTATTAGCAATACCCCAGCCTAAAGAGGACATATAATGTTTCAAGCACACACAATATTATGCCCATTCACAAAAAATATGCCATAAGCATATCGTAACAGTCAATATAGATAATATGTGTGTCTCACCTAGACCCCAAACGTCTAGAGAGTGAAACCCTTCTTGGAAAATAAACTCAAAAATTGGTTCGATACCTGCCCCTATGGCCAGGAAATAAGGTCATAACATCCAATACTCAATTGCCATACAAAATTGCAATAATATTGAAAACCATACATATATCATTACAACATGTTAAACATAAACATAATGTTCACATGAATCATACTTGTGACACATCTGACAGTAGAATCACAACCCAATGCACAAATTGTCCCAATCTGAAAGAAAAATCCAGTAGAAATATGTTAAATAATGCGCCATCAAAAATAAGGCGCCATCCTGGCGTAGGCCTCAACAAGTTCGTATCTGGAATGCCCACCGATGGAACCGTAGCAATCCTGAAAAACGTTGCTGCAAACAGTTATTGAATGTGTCCTCACAAAAATAAGAGCACACCAAGTTAAAGTCCAAAAAATGTACATCTGTTAAAAAACAGAGCCAACCATGCCTGCCGCAAACATTCCGTGATGCTACCTTGCCAGTCCCGTACAATACTAGTCCCATAAACAATGGCGTGAAAAACAAAAACGCCTTAAATAACGTAATGGTTCCCCACAATTATAGTAAACTCATATTCAATATATGGATTAAACTAGCCAACAAACTATACGCTCCCATATAACAATTACGGAGCATAAGAAACGTGGCGGTTTAGTGGAAGCCAAACGTTTAAAAATATAAGAAAAAAGTCCAAACTGTAATAGAAAAAGTCACCACTCTTGAGCCTTCAAAAACCGAAGCATAAATAAATCCAAATGTACTTCATGTAAGGAGAAAGTCCAAATTCCAAAGGAGAGGAGTCATCTCAGCAACAGCCAGGGAGCCAACACCAACAGCGAGGAAAACACACAGTGACACACTAACCCACGCACGTTCAAGCTTGCACGGCCCAACAGCAGAACAGGAACAAACAAGAGCCAGCAACAGGTTCCCAAATGCTTTAATGAGGTAAAATAGTGTCAAAGACACATCCACTCTCCATAACCTCAAACTAGTTTCGGTATAGTACCTTCTTCAGTGAGGATAACAGCCATAATAATTACATAAGACATGCTCCTTATATATACATGAATAATTAATCAACTAATAACCAAATGATTACCAATTAGTTACAAAATCAGATTTAAAGACATGCTCCACAATGAAACCTAACTAATAAGTAGGAATTCTTAAATGCACAAACAGTGCATGAATAATACAATTTAGACAAAAATATAAATGTAATAACAATAATGTAAAGCCCAGATGTGGTGTTAAATAAATAACAAATATATATATATATTATTAATATATATGTGAAAATACATTACAAATGGTCATTCAAACCCGGAGAAAAAAGAGCTCCCAGGTGAATAATCCAGTATTTCTCTTTATTATTCTGTATCGGTTGATGTTATTGAATTTTGTAGGAAGTTGAATTTAAAGATTTTCTTTCAGGATCAGAGTAATCAGGTTACTCAAAGATCTACTGATTTTATATTTAAAAAATCAACATTCCAGCCTCCAATGAATAAAAACGTTGGGATTTTCCAACAAGCTGTTTTAAGGGACCTACATTTTCCCAACTTTAATATTAATATAGCTCAGGACAATATCACACCTTCAGAGAGGGAAGCTTTGTTTGAATTGAGACAAAATCATAATATTGTCATCATTCAGGCGGATAAGGGGGGTGCGGTGGTTGTCCTAAATAATGACTATTATGTACAGGAAGGATTAAGACAGTTGTCTGATGCCCAATGCTATAAGCATATGAGGATAGATCCCACACCCCAGTTTAAACATGACATTGACCTATTTATCCAACAAGCAGTACAAGAAGGTATTATTTCATCTAAAACTGCCAGTCACCTTCAAGTAGATGATCCACAAAAGCAGATTCTTTATCTGTTACCCAAAATTCACAAGTCTATCAGTGCTCCTCCTGGGAGACCTATTGTGTCCGGTCATGGATCCCTTACAGAACCTATATCGGTTTTTCTAACATCATATCTGAAGCCACTATTGCCTATGGTCAGAGCTCGTATACAGGACACCACGGAGTTTCTTAACATTGTGGTTGATACACAATTAGATCCAGATTGGACAATGTGTACTTTAGACGTGAAATCCCTTTATACGAGTATCCCTCATTGGGCTGGCCTACAGGCGTTAGATTATTGGCTTCAAAGATCTGATCTATACCCACCTGGATTTAACACGCTACTGGTATGTTTGTCAGAGCATGTTTTGAATAAAAATGTTTTTTTCTTCCAGGGTGATTGCTATTGGCAACTTAGAGGTACAGCTATGGGGGCTTCCTTTGCCCCCATATATGCTGACCTCTTTATGGCATACCTGGAGGAATGTCTCATATATGATCCTTTGCATAACATTTACTTAGAGGAGATGGATATTTGGAGACGTTATCTTGATGATTGTTGGATGGTGTGGCGTGCGGATGTTGACTATTTGATGGAATTTGTGGAACATTTGAACAGCAATGTTTGGGGTATTGAATTCTCTATAACATACCATAAGTGTACCATTGACTTTTTGGATGTCACGGTATATCGGAATGAGGACAATACCCTAAGCACTAAAATACATAGGAAGTATCCACAATTTAATACTCTTCTTCATTCTTCTAGTATGCACCCACACCATCCGCAACATCCCCAAATCACAATATCTGCGTCTTAAACGTATTAATTCATCTCCTCAGGATCATGAAGATGCCATCCAGGATTTAAATTATAGATTTCTTGATAGAGGTTATTCTATGAGGGACATATCCAGTGCCAGGTTGTGGACAGATCAGCAGTCTAGATCAGATCTTTTAAAATATCAGAGTAGGGGTACTGACAAAGGTGATACCATTAGATTTATTACCACATTTGGGAAAAATCATCAATTGATCAGAAATGTGTTGAATAACAATTGGAATATACTTTTGGCTAATGAACATCTTCGTCACATATTGACTGACGAATGTTCTATTTCTTACAGGAGGGGCAAAACCTTGGGCACGTTATTCTCTCATTATAAACATAAGGACAGTGGAGGTGCAACATACAGACAACTTACCCTTTCCGGTGATGAGCTGTTGGGGACTTTCCCGTGTGGTCATTGCACCTCCTGTTTAAGTATTAATAAAACTAAGGAATTTTCTAGTGCCAATACTAGTAAGATATTTGATATACGTATATTTGCCAATTGTTCAACATGTTGGGTGATTTATTTAGCCATTTGTCAGTGTCAAGCTTTTTATGTGGGTAAAACCTCAAGGTCCCTCCGAACCAGAATTGTAGAACATCGTAGTGACATTCGGACTCACAAAATTAGTAATGCATTATATCAACATACTGTTAAGCATCCATCTGCTAAATTTATATTTTGTGCCATTGATAAAGTACAGGGCAACAGGTCCAACCAGACTGGTTGGCAGAGTGTCCTAAGTATGAAAGAGAAATACTGGATTATTCACCTGGGAGCTCTTTTTTCTCCGGGTTTGAATGACCATTTGTAATGTATTTTCACATATATATTAATAATATATATATATATTTGTTATTTATTTAACACCACATCTGGGCTTTACATTATTGTTATTACATTTATATTTTTGTCTAAATTGTATTATTCATGCACTGTTTGTGCATTTAAGAATTCCTACTTATTAGTTAGGTTTCATTGTGGAGCATGTCTTTAAATCTGATTTTGTAACTAATTGGTAATCATTTGGTTATTAGTTGATTAATTATTCATGTATATATAAGGAGCATGTCTTATGTAATTATTATGGCTGTTATCCTCACTGAAGAAGGTACTATACCGAAACTAGTTTGAGGTTATGGAGAGTGGATGTGTCTTTGACACTATTTTACCTCATTAAAGCATTTGGGAACCTGTTGCTGGCTCTTGTTTGTTCCTGGTCAGCAGATATGTACACAGTCCTACAACTGCAAATCTATATGTGTAATCAATTTCAATGAGGCCCATACTGCCTTCAGAATGGGGAATATAATCATTGTATACACTGATTTTTATAAATCATATAAGTGTGAAGCATTTTTCTTATTTTCCTGACCAAGTGGTCCAGTACCTTCTTTTGCTAGTCAATCACTTCAAAACTATAAGTTAGAACAGGAAGAACAATTTGGTTTATACCTTGGACTGTGTTCCTATATGTCAGGGCTGTATTCAGTATTAATTTTAGTTTTCTAAAACATCCCTTATTAAGTTTTGTTGGCATTTGTTCATGTTTTGTTG
>NC_056744.1:302681304-302686304 GCF_019279795.1 Protopterus annectens
CCATGTTGGGACACATGTCATACATTGTGTCAATCCATGTGTTATCAGGCTTGCACAACCTACTTTTCCATGTACTGCTACATCTTGGTCTTAACTGTGTTACTCCCATTGACTGAAGGCACCAAGGAAAATGATATGTGCTAATGTCGACCTTGAAGTGTGAATGTCTTTTCATTAGGCGGATGCTCTAACCACTACACTATTGGTGTTCTGCCTCATTTATATGTATACCCATGGTGCATAGTTACTTGAGCACATGCCTCATCACTTCACTTACACAGCAGGCATCCATTTACCTATTGGGAAAAATGCACTACTACACATGAGTCATTTCCTATTCCCTAGTGCTCTGGACTCGTGCCGCATGTTGACTCACTCCAAGGAAATTTAGACCTCTACATCCTATAGTCCTGGCACATATGTGTGCTTGATTGTCAGGGTGTTCATATGGTCTTCTGGGTTTAGGCTTGTTTGACTGGGGACCGGGACTGCCCTGTACCTAGTTGAAAGTCAGACTTAGCAAGGGGAGATCGTTTGTTCCACTTTTAGCTTCCTACCCGTGGTTGGGGATGCAGAGGTGTGCTCACCTATGGCCATCCTGATATATAACAGTTGAAAGTCAGACTTAGCAAGGGGAGATTATTCGTTCCACTTTTAGCATCTTACCTGTGGTTGCGGATGCAGAGGTGTGCTCACCTATGGCTATCCTGATATATAACATCACTAACTATTATGGGGATTTCTTATATTGTGACCGTGTTCATTCTTCATATCTACATATATTTATATATATTATATATATGTATGTATATATATATATATATATATATATATATATATATATATATGTGTGTGTGTGTGTGTGTGTGTGTGTGTGTGTGTGTATATATATATCAGTCTGCACATACACATATACACCTACATGCTTATTTACATTTCCCATACCGTTGAATCACCGCCACCTACCGCTGTGCATACATGCTTGCATACCCGCTTACGTCTCGGGTTGCCACCTTGTCATATGGCCAAAGCGGAGCATTTTTTGGACACACATCAGACTTTACAGGTCGACACATACCCACGGTCAGTACAAAGGTTAGAACTTTACTTATTTCCCTAAATGAATGCTTATTCTTGCAGCGGTTTATTAGTTTCATCTGTTTCTTGTAACTTTGAGTATTTTACATAAATAACTGTTTTATGCAACTGTTACATGAAATATGGGGACATATTTCTTAAAATCACAGGACATTTGCCATTGCATTATATTTGGTCTGGACACAACTACCCAATAAGGGACTGTCCCTCACAAGGTGGGGCAGGTGGTAACCCTACTTACATCTGCTTTAAAGCGCCTTAAGCACCCTATATCAGACTGCCAGTGTGTGAATGTGTAAGGTATATATTCCCGATAATGCACGTGGGGATGTGCATCACGGTCAGGTGTTTAATCCCGGGTCGTAGGTCCTGCAGGACTGGCTGGAGGCTCAGCAATCTTGTGGACAACTACTGCTCATACAACTTGTGTCCAGATGTATACAGGACTGGACATCGTGTCATGATACCAAGTCTAATGTTTAGAACAGATACATATCCCATGAGGGATATCCAAAAATTGTGGGGACCGATGACCATCTTTGCTTTACAGCTGTAAGGTAGGGTTATACATGCAAGGGATACATAACTTGCAATCCTGAGAATGCCTGGGGTGAGACTGCCTACTAGATATGGGTAGGGGTCACTATGTGCAGATATGGCAGCACCTATCTAGCAGACCGAGTATGGCTGGATTTGGTGGGCGTCCAGGAAGGGGTGGGTGGTGTGCTGTGAAGGGGATGATGGGTATTCAATGATGTATCCAGGTGTGTTGGAGTTGGATGGCTCAGTTCAGACCAGACCATTATGTGGGTATATGCCAGTAACGTTTCTGTACATGTGTACTGCACATTTTAATGTTCACATGTTTGTGGGATTGTATTGTGGATGTGTATATTTGTTCTTTGGTTATCTTCCTGATTCACCCACTGCTCCCTAATAGACCTCCAGTTCCCCTATTGTGCATCCAACCTAGTCTCCCCTTGGTGAATTATTACATTACCCATCACCCCCCCACCCCCATATTCCACAATCAACATTCATCCCTTCTCAAGTTGATGGCCCATGTCACAGTCAACAGAACACATTGTGTACACTACATATCTCTGAGACCAATATGGTTGTGAGGTCTACACTAACATTTCAGATAAACCACATGCTGTACTTCACGCACATAGGTACTCACAAATACTTATCTTTCATGACATGGTAGGTAAACCCGGGTAATACCCATTCATCTATGGTTCGTCCTGGCAAGGATGTCTTGGACCACAAATGAGCAGATATTGGGCTAATGCTTTGATCATTAGTAGGGTTGCCACCTTTTCATATGACCTGGATGGGACATTTTCGTGGCACACATCTGAGTTTACAGGCAAACACATACCCATGGTCATTACAAAGGATAGTACTTTAGTTTCATGCCTACATATAAGCTTTTATTGTTGTAGCAGTGTAGTTGCTTATTCTGTTTCGTTTACTTGCTTATTCTGTTTCTTGTAACATTTAGGTATTTTATATACGGGCATATGTACTGTATGGGACTATTTCATAACATATGGGACATAATTATGTCCTACTATCACAGGACATTTCACATTTATTATGAATTTGGTATGGACACACCTGCCTAGAGGGGGACTGTCCCTCACAATGTGGGACAGGTGGTAACTCAAACCATTGGGTTAGGCTTGGCAATTGGCGGCGAGCTAAGATCATGCGTTTCACTTCTACTTGGTATAACTAGTGACACTACAATGGAATACGGGCACAGGGTTTTAAATATCTGTGTTTGAGGGATGGGGACTCAATATTCAGCTACGTGCCTTTGTATTTACTTCTTATTGTGGTGTTCGCAATGATGTCTTGTATGCTTTGCATACATTTCAGTATCCATGGACACTGACAGGAGTGATTACTATTAGAGGCAGGCTGTACTAGTCAGCATTTTAGGTTGCGCGTATGAAGCCGACATGATCAAGCCTCCATGCAGCATGTGGACACACCCCCTGCACTAGTACACTTTTCCTATGCACGTGGCCATTATGGCAGTGCACCTTCATTAATATGCATGTGGTGCTGCTGCGCCATCTCAATGCCGCACGGTCGGCACAAGGCTAATGCCGTCCTTGCGCCGAGCTTAATGAATCCTGGGGTTGATTTACTTAAAGTGATTGTTATAAAGGTCTTGAGTTGAATGTGTACTTTGTTCTGAGGAAGTTTATGTTGGACGAAAGAGGAGAGGAAAAATTTGAACACTAATCCACTTGTAGGTCTTTGTTATAATGAGTATTGGTGGATTTTTCATACACAATAATGCAGATATTTATGTATAGCTTTTTTCTTTCTTATTACAGCTGATAGGGGGGGTTGGTCTCTGTCCCCTATGTAACCTGATGTCAGTGTCTGTTCAGACTCTGATGATGATGGTGGCCACAGTGAGGCACAGGTGGGGGTGTTGGGGGCTGAATCTGTCGCAGAGGTAGACATCCCACTTCTGCCTCCACTGTCACTGCACACAGTCAGTAAGCCCACACATAGCCAGTCCCCGGATGCCACATATATTGGACAGTCAAAGGCTGGGGACATTGAACAAGAAAGTGTGGCAACTATGGCTCCAGTGAGTGTAGACACTGGCCATAGTCAGAGAGCTGGTGAGGTCCCACACAGGTGGATTGACAGAGGTGTGTGTGCAGGAGGCCTGCTGTCTGTTCACCCCAGTTGCAGGTGTCACATCACATGTCACTTGGTGCATGGTTCTGACCATCATGGAGGCACAAGCATGGCTCAAACATGTGCACTGTGTGGACACTAGAATATTTTGTAGTTTTGGTTGATATCCCACAGGGTAGTATTGTGCAGTCATTGCCAGTTAGTCTTTGTCAGTGACTCAAAGTGCAGCTGTCTGTGTCTGAGGCCATTCTGGATACCAGTTGGTTCTTTGTGGGAGTCTGCATATTGGAAGCTGTCACAATCACCTGCTAATGTACTCAGTCAGAGGTCACTGGCACTAGATGTGACTGCAGAGAGGAAGTAGGTAAATAACATATACAGATAATGGAGGACAGTTAACCCCACTGATACCTTCCCAGAGTATGCCTAAAATACACGTGCCTATCCACCAGCTAACATAACACTCTATACATGATGTATATAGTTTCCAGCAAGGCCTGATGGCCTAATATTGTCATACACCTTGTCAAGCCATGGTTGGTAGAATGAGACATATGTCCAACAGCCATTGTACAGTGTAACAGTCAATGGGCTCTGCTAATTACAGCCGGTAGTCATGATCTGGCCTTGAACAAACATTACAGAGTTTGGTCCAGTGTCACTAGATATATGACAGTGTCAGTACTCATATCCATGCTAACTCCTATCATGGCATTTCAGGTGGCATGACTCAGAGATCTGGGGACACTGCTTGGCACTACCTGCTAGTTGTCCTCCATGCAAGTAAGTGTTGCAGTTACTTCCAGCATGTTGCAAGAAGAGAGTCATGCAAAGTGTTTGTGCAGAGCACAGACAAACATGTTAGGGAAGTGTAATATGTGCACACTGTGTTGCTTAGTCATGCTGTGGCTCACTTGCCCAAAGGATGGTCCAGGTCCTTAACTACAATGCCCTTCAACAGTGCCATGACATCCTGCATGGGAAACCAATGTATTGCATCATGTTTTTACCAATGGGGTGACTAAAACAGCCCCCCCCCCAATGTGAGGTCCTCCCTGGTGGGATCTGGCCACAGATCAGCCTACTTAGAACTACCTGCATGCACTCCCCCCACTTGCAGACACTACAGACATATATGTCAAGACAGCCATTTATTACCTCTTGTGTGATGGTTGACATAGCATGACTCACCCCCACCACAGATGGGACAGGCAAGTATGCAGAGCTCTATA